>NW_010363737.1:100324-115006 GCF_000414095.1 Morus notabilis | reverse complement strand
CATGCAACAAATAAACAAATTTTAAACATGACGATTTAAACGATTGATTTTAAAAGGGCTTTAAGATGTACTTGAATTTAAGATTTCTCACGAAATCCGTTTTAAAGTCAAAATTAAATGGCCCGATTGAATTGGCTAGTTTTAGAAAGGCTTTTAAAGAGTATTTGAAATAAGAGTTCAAATGCTGCTCTGTTTGAAAGATATTTTTAGAACGTTTTATCTTAACTGAAATTAAGAAAAGCTTTAAGAAATTTAGTGATTCACTTATTTGAAATTATTGTTACAAATTATGAAAGTATTCTTTCTTATATTAAAAAAAAAAAATGTTCCGCAAATTTTAAGAAACCCCAGTAAGTACAAGTTAAAAAGTTAGTAACAGTGGCGGCCTCATAGGAGGGTCGTCACAGAATTTAGGAATGCAGATGTTAATTCCATAAATCCTTCAATCACAAAATGTACATAGTATAATGATTTTCCAGGAAAATCCTTGACTTAAATACATGAATTACATTATTAAAATTCTAAGATTTTCTTAGTCACTACATAAACTCTCCTCACTTTCTCAAACCGCCACCTCTGAAGCCATGCCCATACTTGTCGGCCGTCGTGACCTCGCCATCAAATTCGCTACCACACCTTGATATTTTTGTTGGCCGTCGTGACCTCGTGACACTCTCTCACCAACTATGAGTTTGTTTAGATTTTAGAGTTTTCTTTGTATGTAAGTAGTTTTGTTGTTAGAATTTATAGTGAAACTTTGTTTCTAGGTTTTAATATATTGTGTTACATATACGAGAAGAATTTTTAAAATTTTCCTTTGAAAGTTGTTTGCTTGAGTCGTTTGAAGAAATTGTTATTTGAGAAAAAAAACTTGTTTCGACTACAATATTGTTTCTTTGAAAGTTGTTTGCATGGGATGTTTGAAGAAATTGCTGTTTGAATAAAGAACTACGTTTTGGCTATATTTTTTGTAAAAAAAATTTAAAGACTTAACTACGATTTTTACAAAAGCCGTCGTTAAAAGCTCACATATCTAATGTGTACATTAGAGGACGATTTTTGCAAAAAACCGTCCTTTAATATGCCTCATACACGTGTATTAGATGACGGTTAAAAATATCAATTAAGCATCAGATCTCAAAAAATGAACAAGTCTCATAGGTTTGCTTTTTATCTCCTTCTCCACTAATATAGACAAAATCATTAAGGATCATTATTACTTCATTCGGCTTATATTGTGTGGCTTGGGTGAAGGTACTGTTAGGAATGATGTCCTTAAAGCATGAGATGTAATTCTAAATTTTATTATTTATTTAATAAAGTAGAAATTTCATTATTTATGTGCATGTATTGTTATATACTTTATGCATATTATTGAAAATTCATTGATTATTTATGTGACCTTAAATATGGTATATAAGTGTTGTATATTAGAAGATAATATTTACGGATAATAATCGAAATAAGTCTGTAATGAATTAAATTAAAGTTTAAGAATCTTTAATTAAAATATTATTAATACATGTTATTCGCGTTAAGAATGGAACGAGCTTATCTGCATTGTTGATATGGAGAGATATCAGATGAGTATATTTTGCATAATGTGATTATGTAGGACTGAGAAAAGACACAATATGAATTTCTGAGAATTTTCGTTAAGTATAGAAATTCTAATTGAGTCTATTGATGGTCATATATAGAATGATCTTAATCTTGAGTTATTAGCATACTCCTATTTATGAATTCGTGTCTTTTGACTTATTGGTACGGATTTTGAAATTCTAAATCATATCCCTTGTATATTGGAGACATGATGAATTAGGTAGTTAGTAATGTTAATATTACGAGATGGAATCCATTCATTCTTGAGAAATAAGCGGATAAATAATTCCTTTGAGGATTGATTCGGTACATGGATTAGTAGGAGCTCCGATTCATGAATTTATTTTATGAATCAATATCCATTATAGAATCAATGAGACTCAAGGAGAAAGATATAATTAGATAGGTTAATTGTTCGCCTGCAAGCGTACGGTATCAAGTTTTGATAGTAAAAGGTGAGTGAGTGTTGTCTCCATAGGGATTGGGTATTAAATTGCCACTAAGTACTGTGATTATCGTAACTTAACTTTATCTAGACAACCGAACTAAATGAAATAATATAGAACTTAAACGGATATAGATACGAAAACAAAATAAAATATGAAAACTTCTATGTACAAATGTACTAAGGACTTAACTTCACTTTATCATTCATATATTCATCCTATCAAACCATTGATATTTAGAATTATAGAATTCTTAATTTATATCACTTAGAAATAATTAATTAAGAATTAATTATTCATTAAATAATGTGATTATTTAAACTTAAATTTTAAAAGATACGTGTGGTAAGACCACATAGTGTCACCGATAAATGTTTAATTTCACATATGTTTCGATTAATTCTCTCATGTTTCCTTGCTTATTTCTTGAGTATTTTGTGTTTTAATTGTGTTTTTATGTTTTTAGGTGTTTTGGACGCTAAAAGAAGCTTTGGAGCTTAAAAAGGACAACTTAGAGAAGTTCCGGGCGCCGCGGCTCGAGAAAACGGGCGCTGCAACGCCAGGTGCTGTCACACGATTTTTCAGAATGCTCCGTTAGCGTTGATGCGCAACTTGGCAATTAAGAAACCCTATTTTGGGCCCTAAAAATTACCCAATTAAACCTTGGAGGCCTACAAATAGATCATTCCTAGGTCTTTTCCGCTCCTAGGTGGTGCTATATGAAGAAAATAATCTTAAAGAGGGACCCGAGTTTATCTAAAGTAAATTCCCAAATACTTTTCTACCAGCTCTCCAACGGCTATTTTCCAATCTGTGATGAGAGAATTCGCAAAACGGGGTCTGTTCCTTCTTTACTGCAGTTGAAAAAAGGCTCAAATTGTGGATTCACGCGCCGAGAGAGAAAAAGAGAGTTTAGGATTGGCAGGCCCCGCAGTCCACGTGCAGCGTTTGATTGGCCAATGGAAGTGCTTGGTGACGTGGCGCGTTTGAGGTGCATTACAGATGAGGGCGCACGGATTTGGAATGGGCACGTCGCATGGGATCAAAACGATGGGCAGGGGCCTGATGCAGTTGTCTGACGCGAGCACGCTGAGAGTGAACCGCACTCGCGGTCAAGATTCGTCTGGGAGCTGATTGGACGGCTGAAGATGCGAGTTGATTGCATATGAACTAAAACTAAAATAAAAATAAATAAATTCTCAAAAACAAAGCCATTTTTAAATGCAAATGAGAGCGAAAATAACTCTAATAAGTCACCGTCTTAAAACTTGACGACAATCAAGCGCACGTTGCGAACGTTAAACTCAAGACAATATTTAGTCCATCATAAATAGTCATTTATGATTAAATTAGAGGGAATCTTAGCTTAGTTCTATTACTATTTATGTTTAAGAGTCTCAGATTTCATAAAAATTTGTCACAATCTCTAATCTCAAAAATGTCGTTGTTTTCATGCGATGAAACATTCGCAAATGAAATTTCAATAACTAGAACATAATAAATTTTTTTGATTCGCGTCACAAATCTAGCGACATAATTCAACAACGTAACAATGAATTTATTATCTAAATCTTGATGAATGTTTAAAGATTCATATTATTATTAAAATTAGAATTTTACTGGAAGTCTAACACAGTTCATTTAATTAAAACCATAACAACACATTGTATTGTTGTTAAACATAAGTGTACTAAGAAATTCATTACTTTTTTAATGTGAGAAGTGAAGGTGTTTCCTTTATCTTTCTCATTAAAGGAAAGGAAAGAATCCTTTTCCTTCCAAAAAAAATAAAATAAATAAATAAATAGAAAACAGATTGAAAACATTACATGCCGTGAGCGTGGATCGAACACTCGACTTTCAGAAACTGCAAGAAGAAGCACAAGAGAAGCAATTTAATTTAATCCATCGATATACAAAAGCACGCCGCACACATCATGAAATTTAGCATTATTACAACATGATAAGCTTTAATTAGATTGCTAGTTTTGAGCTGCACATGATCGCAGTTTAGAAATACAATTTACATAAGCTCCAGAAACTGCAAGAAGAAGCACAAGAGAAGCAAACTTTCCAGCAATTCCCAACATTCCCGAAATGGATTTCATTTTATCATTAATATTATCATTCCTTTTGATCATATTAGCATCCTCCTCATGTACTTGTGCTTTTGGCTGATCCCTGGTACTAGTCTCTTGATGATGCTGATGAGGACGGGCTGTCGATGATGAACATCTCTTAGGCATGGTTATGGTGAGAATGCCCGCAGCAAATTTTGCTCGGATTCCGTCCTCCATGCACTCATTAGGAAGCTTGTTTTGCTTGCTGAAGCGGCTCCATTTGGTTTCATCCAAAGGACGCTGCCCATGAATTGTTAGTATTCTCTGGCTGTTTACTTGAACCCTCATTTGTTCCCTCTTGAAACCTGCGTACATATTATTATAATAATCATATCATATACATAACTATATGCCAATATCAATATGGTAGTCGAGAGGACATAGACTAGCGATAAATCCACATCAAGTCTACTGTTTAAATATCTCATTTTTAAGTTCAAAAACAAAATGATAATATTAAAAATAATTAAGTATTACTTTAAAGTGGACGAACGCTCAGCCCAGCATGCAGGCGAACATGCCGGGCATTGATAATGTTAAAAGTAATCAAATTATAGTATACACATGTATGTATGTATGTATACGTATGTATATGTATTTCTACATATGTATATATATATATATATATATATATACGTATATTACCATGAAGATGGACTGCAAGAATGTCGACTCCTTCTTCTCTATGCCAAGCACAATAAGGTTCAAAGTCCATATAAGAGTATGAAGGAGGTGAGTTAGGATCATCTTGCATTTCCATGGATGGGCGCTTTGGCACTTTTTCTCTCTTATTTAGTCTTCAAAATTATTAACTGTTGTGGAAATGACTTCTCAAATCTATTGAGTTTATAGAGGATTTCTGGGTTGGTATATTGCCTAATGCCTAAAAGAACAGAATAGAAATAAATAATATACGAATCCTAATTTGCTTGACTTACTCCATCGAGGTTTCTTTTGTGTCTGTCTTTGTCTTTGTCTTTGTCTTTGTCTTGTCTAGTTTAATCAGAATAAATTCCTTTTCAGTTTCTTAACAAGTAGAGCTAGCTTCCGCATCTCCCATCTTCAAAATAAGGACTATTTGCATAATTGCCCCCGAATTATGTACTCAGTTTTAAATCATATGCCATGTCAGCAAAACGGTTAGTATTATAGACGGCGATAGACATAGATAACAATTTGATATGTTTTTTAATATATCGAGGAGTGTTTTGAACTGTTTTAAAAATTAAAGAGCACTTTAAAACAAAATACACTCCGAAAAAGATACATAGTTCAAGAGTATTTATAAAAATAATCCTCAAAATAATTCTTTCTTTCTTTAGGTGAACATCTTTCTAACACAATTTAGTGTTCTTTGCCTAGCTTTCACCCCGTAAGACCAAATCAAGAAAAAGAGAAGATGTAAAACTATAATCTTACATAAAAAAGATAATATTCTATTGCTATTGCGCAGTTTTTGAATATAACCTCCTTAATCCTATAAATAAATAAATAAATAAAAATAAGGTGAAATTCCGCCGAAATTTAGTTTGAGAATTTGAAGTTAAACCTAGTTTTAATTCTAGAATTTAAAGCTAAACTTGGTTTTAGTTCTAAATAGAAGTTTTAAACTATTTTCTTAGAAAAACACTGCATAACTGTTAAAATAATTTTGGTGTTGAACAGAGGAGTTTGTTGAAGAACTCGAAGTATAATCTCAGGAAAGTATGTTGATTTTAGCCTTTGCTAATAAAAAGCAAAGTTGTCAGGATTCAATAAACCTGATCTTTAAGTTTGAAACAAGGTTTTCAATTCTCTAAGGTAGGAAAGAGAAAGAAAGCCATAAGTAGAGAAATCATATTTTCTTATAAGCTTGCTAAAATAGAATAGCAAGTAATAGTTAATCTCACACTCTTAGTGGGTGTTTATTCTCATAAATAAGCAAGAAAGAGAACATACAGTGTGATGAATAGAGGGTTCCACTCCTTAAAACAGGTAAGTAGGAATCTCGCCTTCAGTATAAATAGATTTTAAAATGAACAGTACACATGAATTATATGTGTTTGTGAGTACATTTAATGTTATCTACGCTATGCTATGTTATACTGCATACACTTAAGCAGTGCACATAAACTATATATGTTTGAGTACATTCCATGTTATAGTATGCTATGTTATGTCATATTGCATACACCTTAATAAGTTAAGAGGAACTTATAAGAAAAAACTCAGTTGAGTGCCGTACCAGCCTCCGCGAGGGAGGTAATCAGACTCTGTAAGGGAGATAAAGGAACAAAAAAGGGTCCTCTGTAAGGGAGGCACTCAGTTCAATTTCAATCACGATGTTGTTGGTGATCTTGCAAACCCTTACGTCCCGATGATTGGGCGCAAACGGTATGAGCACTCGGGCCCATCAGTAAATAAGATAAATTCATACAGTAAAACTATGATAAAACATCATAAGTCAGTATAATCAGTTCATGCATATATAGTCATGTGAACTTTTCGTTATTTTGCGAGTAATAGTTCTTATTTGTTAAGCGAAAGCTCATTTCAGAGTATTTATATTGTAGGTAAGCAACCTGCACATAATGTTTGATGGAATGATGCGAGGCAGCGGACGAGCGGAGTGGAGGTCAGAGAATAGATACCGCACGCAGTCATTTCCGCAATAGTTTAAAGTTTTAAAAGATTTTGTTGAATATGTCTATGAACTTGTGTTTTGGAAGTTTTTAGTATGATTGTTAAGTTTGTGCAAGTTAGCAGGATTTTGAGGAGCAAAAATATACCTATGTCTAAATTTATGCATTAGAAAAGGAGTTTTTTTTGAAGTATAAACACTTTGCTATGTTCAAAAGTGGAAACCACATATGCATGTTCTCAATGTTCAAAATAAAAACCAAAAAACATAAGAATAATAAAGTTGACTTATATATATATATATTCATAGATATGTCATTTTACAAAATACAATATTAAAATGCAAGCAGAGTAAGAGCAAATTCTTATTTATCAAGTTCGTAGATACTGATTTCTACTCTTATTAATATTATTGAATTTGTCTCCTTGCTATTCTGCTACCCTAATTTATTATGAAACATAGACAACAATAGGGCTCCGAACTTGAGAATTACCATTATCCCACACCAAAGAAGCAGAGACAACACGAGGACCCCCAGATATAGTTCCACGTACGTTCACGGAAAAAGTTGCAGTTTGCCCCAAAGATGTGAATCTTAAAGTATTCGGGCTTACAAGAATATTAAGTCCTTGTGGAGCAGTCACAAGTGCTGTATAGGTTGATGTTGCTGAGCCAACATTTGTAACGGTTCTACGGAAATCACAACTGAAGGGTTGTGATGGGGAGGCATAAACAACAAAGGCAGGATAATTAAGCTCGCGGCTAGATCCGCCACTAGTACAAGCATTGCGCATTCCAGTAATAACTTGCACTTGAGTGTTGGAGTAGCCATTTCCGCACAAGAACCTAATGTAATCAGCCGCACCAGCATCATATACTAACCCCGGATTTAAAGCTCTAGTGGGGTTGATTTGGCCCGCTCCATATGCAAATTCGGCTTCATTATTAAGATTGGAATTCATGGGTGTGGCTGCAACAATAAGATTAATTAATTAGCTAACAAGTATATATACAGACACACACATTTGCTATAAATACATTATTAATTGTTGAAGGAAGAGTACCAGTAGTCATAAGAGCAGATCTAATCATAGCTGGAGACCAATTAGGGTAGAACGATTTCAAGTAAGCGGCAGCACCCGAAACATGTGGACAGGCCATTGATGTCCCAGACACAAAATTGAATGGCGCAACTCTCGTGTCTCCAGGTACATCAGAAACTGAGGAAGCCTGGGAATATGCTGCTAAAATTTCAGCTCCTGGGGCTGCTAAATCTGGCTGCATTTGGCGATTATAAAGATTGCATAGTTAAAGAAATCTGACAATTTAATTAATTATATATGAATAATCTATATATATATATGCACACCTTAAGAACACTATTAGTGAATGGACTTGGACCCCTTGATGAAAAGGCAGCTAGGTAGGGGCCAAAAGTGTTGCGTTGCTCAGAACTTTTCTGAATTACTGCAACTGGATTGCTGCAGGTAATAATAATAATAATAATAATAATATGTGTATATATTTTTACTAGCATACATAACTAATGGTACTAATTGAAACAACATTTTTGACTTTTGTATCTTTGTTAATTAGTTTTGGACTAATTACTAAAAGTTTGGTTGTTTACATTTAATATAAGGTTTACAGTAATACCTTGTAGATCTTATATACGCAAGTATTGCGTTGTTGTTGTCGATAACGTAGGATGAGGGTAGGGGTGCAACTATATTATTGACATCGTCTCCATAAATTTGAAAGACGCCATTCACAATAACCCCAGCTGCACCTGCAAAAAATGCTGTTCTCACAGCACCAAATTGGGCTTCTCTCACAGAAGTGTATCCATCACAAACAACAATCTTTCTCCTCACCAAATTCGCGTTCAACGAATTTTCTATACAACTCCTGCATTAAACATACATATTAATTAATTTAACTTTGGGTTTTAATATTTAATTTGTATATTTTCATATGTTTCATATAATTTAAGTTGTTGTTACGTGCCTTGATTGAGCTGGGGTAAAACCTCCCGCAGTGTTTGGTGCATCCCCACCAAATATTAAAGTAGCTTGAATACTGTTAAAAGTATTTATCGACCATCCCTATGCACATAAACCAAAATTGAAAAAAAACAAAAAAAGTAAACCTTAAAATATTACATGTGTATACAATATTTATAAGATTTGAAAAATGATCTTACGTAGTGATATAATAGCATGCATACATATTAATGATCTTAATTGGTTTACCTCTTTAATTACATATATTTACCTCAAAACGTTGGTTGTTACCCAAAATAACTGTCGTAAGGAAGCGACGATTTGTGGTGGAAGCAGCAACAGATATAAGCCAAGGTGCAAAGTTCCTGATAGTAAGTAGTAATGGTCCGTCGTTACCAGCACTAACTGAAGGCACAATATTTTGTCTTGCAGCGCGAAAAGAGCCAATGGCAATTGAATCTTGAAAGTAATTCCTATTATCATTAAATCCAATTGAGACGGATATTATGTCAACACCATCAGCGATGGCATCGTCGAATGCTGCAAGAATATCAGCATCACTACAGCCAAGGTCGGGCCAACAGACTTTGTAGACGGCAATACGAGCAGATGGAACTGCTCCTCGTGCGGTTCCGCTTCCTAAACTGTACAAATTTGCCCCGCTAACAGAATTTCCTGCTGCTGTTGATGCTGTGTGTGATCCATGTCCTTCATAGTCTCTTGCAGTTAAAACAGGTTGTCCTGGTCCCGTGTAATAAAACTTTGCTCCTATGAACTTCCTATATATAGTAACACACAACAGCAACAACAAATGTTTCTCAGTAACATGCTTTTATAAAAATTTAAAATAACAAACTAATAACTTAAAACAAAAAGGCATTTGATAACAGGTATATGCTATATAGTTCTTAGTTTCTTTTAAAAAAATATATAAAAGAATGGTAGAAATGTTATTTACTTGCCCTTTTGTATTATATGTATGACAAAGTATTTAGAAAATTGAAAACCCGTTTAAAAATATAGGTTTCATTTATTTTATCGATTCGAGTTTTACTACAGTAAAAAGTTTTCAGAAATAATCATATTTAACTTTTTTTATTATAATAAAAAACTCTCACATAAAATCACATTTTAACTCGAATCAACGAACTAAACAGACCCATAATTTTAAAAGCTTACCTATTGCAACCTCGAAAATCGGGAGTGACTCGACACGTGCCTCTCCACTTGGAAGGCACCGGTCCAAATCCAGTGTCATCAAAACTAGCTGATTCTGGCCAAATGCCTGTGTCGAGTACTCCTATGATTATATCACTTTCAAGACGGCTTCTCGGTACATTTGTGGGAAACCCAATGAAGTCCCACGAGTTTGTTGTCTGAAGCTGATTAATTCTGTTTGGAAAGACAGAAATGACCCCGTCCTTTTCTATACAACATGCATGTATACATATAAACGTTAATGTTAATATTAATTAGCATGAAACATAACCATTGTGTACATATATATATGTGGCATATATATAGGATGATATATATATATATATATGTATGATTATTTTCTTTGATACCCACCGGCTATTCGTTCAGCTTCTTTCTCAGTTAATCTAGCCACAAATCCATTGAAAGTCCGGTTGTAGCTACGAAGGATGTGTCCTGTTGGTGGCTCATCACTGAAAAGAGTATTATTTCTAATCAATTAAGGATTAATCTGCCTAGTGATGTCAATTAAATTGAAAATAAAATAATTAATTGTTATAGTTAGCACAAGAAAAATTTGGTTGTTGATTTACTTGAGTGTGAGAATTTAAAATTAACATTTATCATAATTAAGAAATGCTCCTATAACCTGATAACAACTTCTCGTATAATGTTCACGTGAAGAGATGATACTGCCCATTCATCATAACCCTTGGGCTTATCACCCATAAACACAATGTAATCCTGCATTTCCAGTGCAAAGCGTTAGTTACATTTTGATTTCTAGGTTTTAATTAAAAAAAAAATCAACCCCAACAACCTTATTATAAAATTAGTTGCAATTAACAATAAAAAATTTTGAGATCACACCGGTTATGATTTTGATTCGACTAAATTTCAAAATAGTTTTCATCAATAATATAGTCTTGTACAATATATTGCCCATTTTAGTTTTTTTTTTTTCAACATCTCATTATTCCAAAATAGTTTCTTAATAAAATATACAGGAGATCTAAATCTATTTTTCCTCCATATAGTCACGTTCCCTTGGAAGTTGGAAGTGCATGATTTTGTGAAATTGACACATATAGTTGTTTGTCAATAATAAGTAAATAAATTGAACAAGTTAAATTAAAATAAAAAATTAACTGAAAAATGGATATTTAACTAAGTCATCCTGATAAAATAAATTAGGCTATAATAAATAATTGTTAGAATTTAAAACTATAGAATCTTTGTATAAATTTTGTCAATTCCAGTATGTAAAATATATTTTAGAAGAACTTATATAATATTGAATATTTCTATATAAAAAAATGTTAATTACCTTTCGATGACCAGTAGGCACATCATCGAATAGTTGACAAGTGACTAGAATGGGGGTAAGAGAGAGGAGGAGAAACAATATTGTAAAAGGCAATGAAGAGGTCATCATGAATATAGCTAAATTGTAGATATATGATGAGAGAGCTACCATTTTGGTCTCCTTTTATAGAATAATATTTTAGGGGAAAAAAAACGTGTCCAATCTTAACCTTTTTAAAAAAAAAAAAAAATACACACATTTCCTATGGTAAGATTATGAGAATCAATTTTTCCTAAGTTTAGAACAAATTACATAGATTCAAACGCAGTAAAAGAGTTAATTTGGAAATCAATAATTTTACATTCAAAGTAGAAAAAGACAATTATGATTTTTTTTTTCAAAAACAAGTAAAGGATTTTTGCTAAATAAAACATGAAAAGGTTGTTACTATCATTATGAATTTTTGGGCCAATGTAATTATGAATACATGTAAAGTTCATAAAAAATAATATAAATAGAATAGACTTCTCCTTCATGTGCACATGGGTTGTAATAATCGGTAGAGACAGCCTTTCACTTCAAGTGGGGCATGCCTAAATTTATGCAGATTTCCATTAAAATTGTAATAATCAATTTGTACCACAAAGATAACGCAAGTTTTTCTTTTTCCTTTTTTTTAGAATTATCATTTGTATTTTTTTTTCCTAAATGAATTATCATTTGTATGTTGAACAACTAACTCTAAATCGTCTTTTCTTACCATTGGAGTTTTCTTGTATATATGTCATTGCATTGATCCATATAAAGTAATCTGAAAAAACATATTTTGGCTCATATATTTGTGCAATTCTTTAAGCTTTTTATTTGAAATTCATTAGTTATTATAAAGAAGCTAGAGTGCCCCCAGAAATATAATGATGTCAATATTAATCTAATTTTCTTATTTATTTGCTTTCTTACTATTTGGGACCACATCTGGATTTTGATTTTAATAATTGATCTATTTATAAAGAAGTAGAAAAAATCTATATTCTCTAAGTGCCACAATAATTTCACCGACGACATGATAATAATTGATAACATGTACTTCCATCTAAATTTCTTATATAGAAGGAAACACATGTACAACCCATTTAATTGAAATCATTTGTCCATTTTAATTTTAAAAATTATGTTTTTCAGACTACATTAGATCACATCATTTAAAAAACATAAAATATTTTTAATTAAATTTTCAATACTTCAATATTTAATTTATATTTTTGATACTTTAACAGTTAATTTTATTGAACAACGTGTCATAATATGATTCTTTAGATAGACTCTAATTTAAATGATTTTTTTCCTCCAGACTATTATATATATATATATATATATATACACAGTACTATTAGATTGTGGATATATGATGAGAGAGCTACCATTGTGGTCTCCTTTTATAGAATAACAATTTAGGGAAAAAAAAAAACGTGTCCAATCTTAACCTTTTTTTAAAAAAAAAAAATAAACACATTTCTTATGGTAAGATTATGAGAATCAATTTTCCCTAAGTTTAATTTAAATGATTTTTTTCCTCCAGACTATTTTATATATATATATATATACACAGTACTATTAGATTGTGGATATATGATGAGAGAGCTACCATTGTGGTCTCCTTTTATAGAATAACAATTTAGGGAAAAAAAAAACGTGTCCAATCTTAACCTTTTTAAAAAAAAATAAAAATAAACACATTTCTTATGGTAAGATTATGAGAATCAATTTTTTCTAAGTTTAGAACAAATTACATAGACTCAAATGTAGTAAAAGAGTTAATTTGGAAATCAATAATTTTACCCTCAAAGTAGATAAAGACAATTATGAATTTTTTTTTTCAAAAAACAAGTAAAGGATTTTTGCTAAATAAAACATGAAAAGGTTGGCACTATCATTATGAATTTTTGAGCCAATGTAATTATGAATACATGTAAAGTTCATAAAAAATAATATAAATAGAATAGACTTGTTCTTCATGTACATAAGGGTTGTAATAATCAGTGGAGACAGCCTTTCACTTCAAACGGGGCATGCCTAAATTTATGCAGATTTCCACTAAAATTGTAATAATCAATTTGTACCACGAAGATAATGCATGTTTTTTTTTTTTTTTTTTTTTTTTTAAAATTTTTCTTTTGTTTTTTTTTTCTTAGAATTATCATTTGTATTTTTTTTCCTAAAGGAATTATCATTTGTATGTTGAACAAATAACTCTAAATCGTCTTTTCTTACCATTGGAGTTTTCTTGTATATATGTCATTGCATTGATCCATATAAATCTGAAAAAATATATTTTGGCTCATATACATATTTCTTATGCTAAGATTATGAGAATCAATTTTCCCTATGTTTAGTACAAATTACATAGAATCAAATGCAATAAAAGAGTTAATTTAGAAATCAATAATTTTACCGTCAAAGTAGACAAAGACAATTATGATTTTTTTTCTCTTATTTATTTTTAAGATGTTGGAGTGGAAAAAAATACTAAAATTTTTCTTTAAAATTAACTTTTTAAAAGATCGTAAATTCTAAATTATTTATATTAGAATTATAGTTTTCAAATTCAAATAAAAAAAGTGTTCTTCTTTGCTCTTTTTTTTTTTAATGATAACGAAGGCGACTAAATTGGCACTTCCTAAAATTCTCTTCTCTCACGTTAATTATACACTAGATATTATAAATAAATAAAAAAGTGAAGTTTATAAAAGATAAACAAAAAGATATTGATGCCCACTGTAAAACTTAAGAGACGTAATTGAGGACAGAAGCTCAATTCAAAAGTTTCCCTTTAAAAGCCAAAACTTCAATAGACCTCTTTAAAAACCTTGATAGTATATTCTAATAGAAAAACCTATCAAGGGAAAAAAAAGTTTCATAACCTCAAAAGTAATAATAATAATAATAATAATAATAATAATAATAATAATAATTATTATTATTATTATTATTATTATTATTATTAAATCACAACTTCAATAATGCCTCAAAAGTAGAAGCAATCATAACCTCTCATACACAATAACAATCCATGTTCATAAAAAATATATAATTGATAATTTATTGAAATGTAATAGTTTAATAATCAAATTTTTTGTACATCCGATCTTTGCGTGTTTTTTAGTCTTTTTAATTCAAAAATTAACATGTTTTAATTGTGTAAAAATTAAGAGGTGTCGATATTTATAGTTTTTGTAAGTATCATGTGGAAGATTGTTGAGTTATTAAGCATAATTATTATTTTACAGTGATAATAGGCATACCAATTTTAAGGATGAACTACTTTAATTCCAACAAGTTTTTGTGTGTGTTTATTTTTATTGCTTCCTTCATGATAATTAGTTTGAAA
>NW_010363737.1:91933-100250 GCF_000414095.1 Morus notabilis | reverse complement strand
CTTCTTTATTTTATTTCAAAAAACATGAAAAGGATTTTTGGTAAATAAAACAAGAAAAGGTTGTTACTATCATTATGAATTTTTTGGCCAATGCAATTATGAATACATGTTAAGTTCATGAAAAATAATATAAATAGAATAGACTTGTCCTTCATGTGCACATGGGTTGCAATAAGTGGTGGAGTCAGCCTTTCATTTCAAGCGGGACATGCCTAAATTTACGTGGATTTCCAATAAAATTGTAATAATCATTGTGATCCACTTGGACCACGAAGATAATGCATGTTTTTTTTTTCTTTTTTTTTGTAATTATCATTTACATTTTTTTCCTAAAGGAATTATAATTTGTAAGTTGAAAAGATAACTCTAAATCGTCTTTTCTTACCATTGGAGCTTTCTTGTATATATGTCATTGCACTGATCCTTATAAAGTAATCTAAAAAAACATATTTTGGCTCATATATTTGTGCAATTCTTTAAGCCTTTTATTTAAAATTCATTAGTTATTACAAAGAAGCTAAAGTGCCGCCAAATGTAGAAATATAATGATGTCAATATTAATCTAGTTTGCTTATTTATTTGCTTTCTTACTATTTGAGACCACATCTGGGTTTTGATTTTAATAATTGATCTATTTATAAAGAAATAAAAAAAATCTATAGTCTCCAAGTGCCACAATAATTTCACTGACGACATAATAATAATTGATAACATGTACTTCCATCTAAATTTCTTATATAGAAGGAAATGCATATACAACCCATTTAATTGAAATCATTTGTCCATTTTAATTTTAAAAGTTAAGTTTTTCAGACTACATTAGATCACATCATTTAAAAAATTTTAAATATTTTTAATTAAATTTTTGATACTTCAATATTTAATTTTATATTTTTGATACTTTAATTGTTAATTTTGTTGAACAATGTGTATTGTTTAGACAAATTCTAATTTAAATGATTTTTTTTTCTCCCAGACTATTATATACAAATATAAATATATATAGATACAGTACTATTAGAGTGTAGATATATGATGACAAAGTTACCATTATGGTCTCCTTTTATAGCATAACATTTTGGGGAAAAAAAACGTGTCCAATCTTAACCTTTTTTTAAAAAAAAAAAAATACACACATTTCTTATGCTAAGATAATGAGTATCAATTTTCCCTAAGTTTAGAACAAATTACATAGAGTCAAACGCAATAAAAGAGTTTTAGAAATTAATAATTTTACCGTCAAAGTAGATAAGGACAATTATGGTTTTTTTCTCTTATTTATTTTTAAGATGTTGGAGTGGAAAAAAATACTAACATTTTCCTTTAAAATTAATTTTTTAAAAGATCCTAAATTCTAAATTATTTCTATAAGAATTATATTTTTCAAATTCTAATAAAAAAAGTGTTCTTCCTTTTGCACTTTTTTTTTTTAATGATAACGAAGGCAACTAAATTGGCACTTCCTAAAATTCTCATTTCTCACGTCAATTATACACTAGATATTATAAATAAATAAAAAAAGTGAAGTTTATAAAAGATAAACAAAAAGATATTGGGGCCCACTGTAAAACTCAGGAGACATAATTGGGGACAGAAGCTCAATTCAAAAGTTTCCCTTTGAAAGCCGAAGCTTCAATAGACCTCTTTTAAAACCTTGATAGTATATTCTAATAGAAAAACCTATCAAGGGAAAAAAAGTGTCATAACCTCAAAAGTATTATTATTATTATTATTATTATTATTATTATTATTATTATTATTATTAAATCATAGCTTCAATAATGCCTCAAAAGTAGAAGCAATCATAATCTCTCATACACAATAACAATACATGTTCATAAAAAATATATAATTGATAATTTATTGAAATGTAATAATTTAAGAATCAAATTTTTTGTACATATGATGTTTGCGTGTTTTTTAGTCTTTTTAATTCCAAAATTAACATGTTTTAATTGTGTTAAAATTAAGAGGTGTCGATATTTGTAGTTTTTGTAAGTATCATGTGGAAGATTGTTGAGTTATTGAGCATAATTATTATTTTACAGTGATAATAGGCATACCAATTTTAAGGATGAACTACTTTAATTCCTACAAGTTTTTGTGTCTGTTTATTTTTATTGCTTCCTTCATGATAATTAGTTTGAAACAGGGTCACCAGCCCTTGGTGCAAGCTCTGTTACTGGAAATTGTTAGAGAAATATTGTTGTTTATGTGAAGTTATGTAATAAGGGCAATGAGATAAGGGATTTTTTTTTTAAAACGTAAAATTAAAATTAATTGTAACATCTTAGATTATAATTAGTCATTTAAGAAAAATTTTAAAAAAGTTTTTAGTAGTGAGAGTTAGTTGAACTACTTTAGTTTATTTCAAAAAACATGAAAAGGAATTTTGCTAAATAAAACATGAAAAGGTTGTTACTGTCATTATGAATTTTTGGGCCAATGCAATTATGAATACATGTTAAGTTCATAAAAAATAATAAAAATAGAATAGACTTGTCCTTCATGTGCACATGGGTTGTAATAAGCGGTGGAGTCAGCCTTTCACTTCAAGCGGGGCATGCCTAAATTTACGTAGATTTCCCATAAAATTGTAATAATCATCGTGATCCATTTGGACCACGAAGATAATGCATGTTTTTCTTTTTTCTTTTTTTAGAATTATCATTTGTATTTTTTTCCTAAAGGAATTATAATTTGTAAGTTGAACATATAGCTCTAAATCGTCTTTTCTTATTGTTAGAGTTTTCTTGTATATATGTCATTGCATTGATCCTTATAAAGTAATTTGAAGAAACATATTTTGGCTCATATATTTGTGCAATTCTTTAAGCCTTTTATTTAAAATTTCTTAGTTATTACGAAGAAGCTAAAGTGCCGCCAAATGCAGAAATATAATGATGTCAATATTAATCTAATTTGCTTATTTATTTGCTCTCTTACTATTTGGGACCACATTGGATTTTGATTTTAATAATTGATCTATTTATATTGAAATAAAAAAAATCTATAATCTCCAAGTGCCACAATAATTTCACCGATAACATGATAATAATTGATAACATGTACTTCCATCTAAATTTTTTATATAGAAGGAAACGCATAGACAACCCATTAAATTGAAATCATTTGTCCATTTTAATTTTAAAAATTAAGTTTTTCAGACTACATTAGATTACATCATTTATAAAATTTAAAATATTTTTAATTAAATTTTACAAAATACACTCTGAAACAAAGTACATAGTTCAAGGGTATCTATAAAAATAATCCTCAAAATAATTCTTTCTTTCTTTAGGTGAACATCTTTCTAACACAATTTAGTGTTCTTTGCCTAGCTTTCACCCCGTAAGACCAAATCAAGAAAAAGAGAAGATGGAAAACTATAATCTTACACCAAAAAGATAATATTCTATTACTATAGCGCAGTATCTTAAGCTTTTAATTTATAAATGATAACATTACTCAAATAACTTTACCAAATCGAATTGCTTTTGACCAAATTGTGCGCATGCATGGATAATAAACTTGGAAAGTAGAACACTAGAATCTAGATTTAGTGTAAACATTGGAGCCTTTTCTTCTCTCTCTTTCTGTCTCGCTAAATAATTGTTAAGAACTCGGTAAGTACTCAATCAACGTACTTAGCACAACAAATCGAACCAGTCAAATTCGGCATTAAACTGTTGCTCAGCGCTATTAATTTGAACAAAACAAAACCCGTCTCAACAGCTTAAATTGAAGAAGGAACGTCTCCAAAAAGGTAGGTGAACCGGAACACGTCAAGGGTCTTAGCCGCTATATATGAGAACCTCTTGGCAAAAATATACAGTTTACTGTCGCTACAACTATGTTTCTATGAGGACTAAGCTCTCACAGATTAAATTATCAGACATGTCATTCTCTATCGCGCATCAAGAGGAGAGAAATATAGTCATCACTTACCACCTGTTATTCGGTGGTTTCACTTTGTAAATGCGAACAATCCAATTCCAGGTCGTAAACGCCTCTTCCAAGTATTCAAGTTTGATGTCCTTGTTACCGATTTCAACCCCCCTTGCTCGATCATACCTGTCATCATCAACACAAGGAAAAGTCAGGAACCATTTTTATGTTTCTGGAAAAGTAAGGAACCACCCAGTTAGTGGAGCAAAGCCCTTCCAATATGGGGCATACGCACAAATTGAAAGCATTACAAAATCCGCCAACAATGTTTGTAGATCATTTAATTAGTAGGAAGAGATAAATGTCATCACGTCATTACTGTTATTCTATCCCCCGTCATCTGAAATAGGCATGGCATTATACCTTCTTCCTTAATTATCAAACTCTTTTCTACCTCTGTTCCTTATCCACTGTTTCTGTGAGCAACAACTATTGTACATAATTACTGCCACAATTAACATAACCTTTTTTTTTGTTTTTTTACATATTAAGCTTACCCAGGGGGTTTTCCATATTCAGTTGTAAGCTCTCCAAACCGATAGTACGATAGCTTGTACCTAAATTTATGCGGATTTCCACTAAAATTGTAATAATCAATTTGTACCACAAAGATAACGCATGTTTTTCTTTTTCCTTTTTTTTAGAATTATCATTTGTATTTTCTTTTTCCTAAATGAATTATCATTTGTATGTTGAACAACTAACTCTAAATCGTCTTTTCTTACCATTGGAGTTTTCTTGTATATATGTCATTGCATTGATCCATATAAAGTAATCTGAAAAAACATATTTTGGCTCATATATTTGTGCAATTCTTTAAGCTTTTTATTTGAAATTCATTAGTTATTATAAAGAAGCTAGAGTGCCCCCAGAAATATAATGATGTCAATATTAATCTAATTTTCTTATTTATTTGCTTTCTTACTATTTGGGACCACATCTGGATTTTGATTTTAATAATTGATCTATTTATAAAGAAGTAGAAAAAATCTATATTCTCTAAGTGCCACAATAATTTCACCGACGACATGATAATAATTGATAACATGTACTTCCATCTAAATTTCTTATATAGAAGGAAACACATGTACAACCCATTTAATTGAAATCATTTGTCCATTTTAATTTTAAAAATTATGTTTTTCAGACTACATTAGATCACATCATTTAAAAAACATAAAATATTTTTAATTAAATTTTCAATACTTCAATATTTAATTTATATTTTTGATACTTTAACAGTTAATTTTATTGAACAACGTGTCATAATATGATTGTTTAGATAGACTCTAATTTAAATGATTTTTTTCCTCCAGACTATTTTATATATATATATATATACACAGTACTATTAGATTGTGGATTTATGATGAGAGAGCTACCATTGTGGTCTCCTTTTATAGAATAACAATTTAGGGAAAAAAAAAAAACGTGTCCAATCTTAACCTTTTTTTAAAAAAAAAAAATAAACACATTTCTTATGGTAAGATTATGAGAATCAATTTTCCCTAAGTTTAGAACAAATTACATAGACTCAAATGTAGTAAAAGAGTTAATTTGGAAATCAATAATTTTACATTCAAAGTAGAAAAAGACAATTATGATTTTTTTTTTCAAAAACAAGTAAAGGATTTTTGCTAAATAAAACATGAAAAGGTTGTTACTATCATTATGAATTTTTGAGCCAATGTAATTATGAATACATGTAAAGTTCATAAAAAATAATATAAATAGAATAGACTTGTTCTTCATGTGCATATGGGTTGTAATAATCGGTGGAGACAGCCTTTCACTTCAAGCGGGGTATGCCTAAATTTATGCAGATTTCCACTAAAATTGTAATAATCAATTTGTACCACGAAGATAATGCATGTTTTTTTTTTTTTTTTTTTTTAGAATTATCATTTGTATTTTTTTTCCTAAAGGAATTATCATTTGTATGTTGAACAAATAACTCTAAATCGTCTTTTCTTACCATTGGAGTTTTCTTGTATATATGTCATTGCATTGATCCATATAAATCTGAAAAAATATATTTTGGCTCATATACATATTTCTTATGCTAAGATTATGAGAATCAATTTTCCCTATGTTTAGACAAATTACATAGAGTCAAATGCAATAAAAGAGTTAATTTTGAAATCAATAATTTTACCGTCAAAGTAGACAAAGACAATTATGATTTTTTTCTCTTATTTATTTTTAAGATGTTGGAGTGGAAAAAAATACTAAAATTTTTCTTTAAAATTAACTTTTTAAAAGATCCTAAATTCTAAATTATTTCTATTAGAATTATAGTTTTCAAATTCAAATAAAAAAAGTGTTCTTCTTTGCTCTTTTTTTTTTTTTAATGATAACGAAGGCGACTAAATTGGCACTTTCTAAAATTCTCTTCTCTCACGTTAATTATACACTAGATATTATAAATAAATAAAAAAAGTGAAGTTTATAAAAGATAAACAAAAAGATATTGATGCCCACTGTAAAACTTAAGAGACGTAATTGAGGACAGAAGCTCAATTCAAAAGTTTCCCTTTAAAAGCCAAAACTTCAATAGACCTCTTTAAAAACCTTGATAGTATATTCTAATAGAAAAACCTATCAAGGGAAAAAAAAGTTTCATAACCTCAAAAGTAATAATAATAATAATAATAATAATAATAATAATTATTATTATTATTATTATTATTATTATTATTAAATCACAGCTTCAATAATGCCTCAAAAGTAGAAGCAATCATAACCTCTCATACACAATAACAATCCATGTTCATAAAAAATATATAATTGATAATTTATTGAAATGTAATAGTTTAATAATCAAATTTTTTGTACATCCGATCTTTGCGTGTTTTTTAGTCTTTTTAAAACATGTTTTAATTGTGTTAAAATTAAGAGGTGTCGATATTTGTAGTTTTTGTAAGTATCATGTGGAAGATTGTTGAGTTATTAAGCATAATTATTATTTTACAGTGATAATAGGCATACCAATTTTAAGGATGAACTACTTTAATTCCAACAAGTTTTTGTGTGTGTTTATTTTTATTGCTTCCTTCATGATAATTAGTTTGAAATAGGGTCACCAGCCCTAGGTGCAAGCTCTATTACTGGAAATTGTTAGATAAATATTGTTGTTTATGTGAAGTTATGTAATAGGGGCAATGAGATAAGGGATTTTTAAAAAAAAAGTAAAATCGAAATTTATTGTAACATCTTAGATTATAATTAGTCATTTAAGAAAAATTTTAAAAAAGTTTTTAGTAGTGAGAGTTAGTTGAACTACTTTAGTTTATTTCAAAAAACATGAAAAGGAATTTTGCTAAATAAAACATGAAAAGGTTGTTACTGTCATTATGAATTTTTGGGCCAATGCAATTATGAATACATGTTAAGTTCATGAAAAATAATATAAATAGAATAGACTTGTCCTTCATGTGCACATGGGTTGCAATAAGTGGTGGAGTCAGCCTTTCATTTCAAGCGGGACATGCCTAAATTTACGTGGATTTCCAATAAAATTGTAATGATCATTGTGATCCACTTGGACCACGAAGATAATGCATGTTTTTCTTTTTTCTTTTTTTTGTAATTATCATTTGCATTTTTTTCCTAAAGGAATTATAATTTGTAAGTTGAAAAGATAACTCTAAATCGTCTTTTCTTACCATTGGAGCTTTCTTGTATATATGTCATTGCACTGATCCTTATAAAGTAATCTAAAAATTTGGCTCATGGCTCATATATTTGTGCAACTCTTTAAGCCTTTTATTTAAAATTCATTAGTTATTACAAAGAAGCTAAAGTGCCGCCAAATGTAGAAATATAATGATGTCAATATTAATCTAGTTTGCTTATTTATTTACTTTCTTACTATTTGAGACCACATCTGGGTTTTGATTTTAATAATTGATCTATTTATAAAGAAATAAAAAAAAATCTATAATCTCCAAGTGCCACAATAATTTCACTGACGACATAATAATAATTGATAACATGTACTTCCATCTAAATTTCTTATATAGAAGGAAATGCATATACAACCCATTTAATTGAAATCATTTGTCCATTTAAATTTTAAAAATTAAGTTTTTCAGACTACATTAGATCACATCATTTAAAAAATTTTAAATATTTTTAATTAAATTTTTGATACTTCAATATTTAATTTTATATTTTCGATACTTTAATTGTTAATTTTGTTGAACAATGTGTCATAATATGATTGTTTAGACAAATTCTAATTTAAATAATTTTTTTTTTGTCCCAGACTATTATATACAAATATAAATATATATATATATATATATATATATATATAGAGAGAGAGAGAGAGAGAGAGAGACAATGAATCTGACTATTCAAGTGCAAA
>NW_010363737.1:79155-91179 GCF_000414095.1 Morus notabilis | reverse complement strand
TTTGTACATCCGATCTTTGCGTGTTTTTTAGTCTTTTTAAAACATGTTTTAATTGTGTTAAAATTAAGAGGTGTCGATATTTGTAGTTTTTGTAAGTATCATGTGGAAGATTGTTGAGTTATTGAGCATAATTATTATTTTACAGTGATAATAGGCATACCAATTTTAAGGATGAACTACTTTAATTCCTACAAGTTTTTGTGTCTGTTTATTTTTATTGTTTCCTTCATGATAATTAGTTTGAAACAGGGTCACCAGCCCTTGGTGCAAGCTCTGTTACTGGAAATTGTTAGAGAAATATTGTTGTTTATGTGAAGTTATGTAATAGGGGCAATGAGATAAGGGATTTAAAAAAAAAAAAGTAAAATCAAAATTAATTGTAACATCTTAGATTATAATTAGTCATTTAAGAAAAATTTTAAAAAAGTTTTTAGTAGTGAGAGTTAGTTGAACTACTTTAGTTTATTTCAAAAAACATGAAAAGGAATTTTGCTAAATAAAACATGAAAAGGTTGTTACTGTCATTATGAATTTTTGGGCCAATGCAATTATGAATACATGTTAAGTTCATAAAAAATAATAAAAATAGAATAGACTTGTCCTTCATGTGCACATGGGTTGCAATAAGCGGTGGAGTCAGCCTTTCACTTCAAGCGGGGCATGCCTAAATTTACGTGGATTTCCCATAAAATTGTAATAATCATCGTGATCCATTTGGACCACGAAGATAATGCCTGTTTTTTTTTTCTTTTTTTAGAATTATCATTTGTATTTTTTTCCTAAAGGAATTATAATTTGTAAGTTGAACATATAGCTCTAAATCGTCTTTTCTTATTGTTAGAGTTTTCTTGTATATATGTCATTGCATTGATCCTTATAAAGTAATTTGAAGAAACATATTTTGGCTCATATATTTGTGCAATTCTTTAAGCCTTTTATTTAAAATTCCTTAGTTATTACGAAGAAGCTAAAGTGTCGCCAAATGTAGAAATATAATGATGTCAATATTAATCTAATTTGCTTATTTATTTGCTCTCTTACTATTTGGGACCACATTGGATTTTGATTTTAATAATTGATCTATTTATATTGAAATAAAAAAAATCTATAGTCTCTAAGTGCCACAATAATTTCACCGCCACAATAATTTCACCGACAACATGATAATAATTGATAACATGTACTTCTATCTAAATTTTTTATATAGAAGGAAACGCATATATAACCCATTAAATTGAAATCATTTGTCCATTTTAATTTTAAAAATTAAGTTTTTCATACTACATTAGATTACATCATTTATAAAATTTAAAATATTTTTAATTAAATTTTACAAAATACACTCTAAAACAAAGTACATAGTTCACGGGTATCTATAAAAATAATCCTCAAAATAATTCTTTCTTTCTTTAGGTGAACATCTTTCTAACACAATTTAGTGTTCTTTGCCTAGCTTTCACCCCGTAAGACCAAATCAAGAAAAAGAGAAGATGGAAAACTATAATCTTACACCAAAAAGATAATATTCTATTACTATAGCGCAGTATCTTAAGCTTTTAATTTATAAATGATAACATTACTCAAATAACTTTACCAAATCGAATTGCTTTTGACCAAATTGTGCGCATGCATGGATGATAAACTTGGAAAGTAGAACACTAGAATCTAGATTTAGTGTAAACATTGGAGCCTTTTCTTCTCTCTTTCTGTCTCGCTAAATAATTGTTAAGAACTCGGTAAGTACTCAATCAACGTACTTAGCACAACAAATCGAACCAGTCAAATTCGGCATTAAACTGTTGCTCAGCGCTATTAATTTGAACAAAACAAAACCCGTCTCAAAAGCTTAAATTGAAGAAGGAACGTCTCCAAAAAGGTAGGTGAACCGGAACACGTTAAGGGTCTTAGCCGCTATATATGAGAACCTCTTGGCAAAAATATACAGTTTACTGTCGCTACAACTATGTTTCAAGAGGATTGCACTCACAGATTAAATTATCAGACATGTCATTCTCTATCGCGCATCAAGAGGAGAGAAATATAGTCATCACTTACCACCTGTTATTCGGTGGTTTCACTTTGTAAATGCGAACAATCCAATTCGAGGTCGTAAATGCCTCTTCCAAGTATTCAAGTTTGATGTCCTTGTTACCGATTTCAACCCCCCTTGCTCGATCATACCTGTCATCATCAACACAAGGAAAAGTCAGGAACCATTTTTATGTTTCTGGAAAAGTAAGGAACCACCCAGTTAGTGGAGCAAAGCCCTTCCAATATGGGGCATACGCACAAATTGAAAGCATTACAAAATCCGCCAACAATGTTTGTAGATCATTTAATTAGTAGGAAGAGATAAATGTCATCACATCATTTCTGGAAAAGTAAGGAACCACCCAGTTAGTGGAGCAAAGCCCTTCCAATATGGGGCATACGCACAAATTGAAAGCATTACAAAATCCGCCAACAATGTTTGTAGATCATTTAATTAGTAGGAAGAGATAAATGTCATCACATCATTACTGTTATTCTATCCCCCGTCATCTGAAATAGGCATGGCATTATACCTTCTTCCTTAATTATCAAACTCTTTTCTACCTCTGTTCCTTATCCACTGTTTCTGTGAGCAACAACTATTGTACATAATTACTGCCACAATTAACATAACCTTTTTTTTGTTTTTTTAGATATTAAGCTTACCCAGGGGGTTTTCCATATTCAGTTGTAAGCTCTCCAAACCGATAGTACGATAGCTTGTACCTAATCAACAAAAAAAATTTGAAATATTTATATGATAAGATACTAAACAAAAGGAAAATGAACTGAAAGAGTGAATCTTTATTGAAGAACAGTAATGAATCTCAATACAATCTTACAAGCCCTAATAGTGGTGGTATCCGACGAGAGACCACCAACTCTCCTCAGGTTACCCCAATTTTCATGAGCCAGACTCCCTCACATTAACAACTAAACCCCTTATTTATACTACTAACGCACTCTGACTAAGTGCTAACCAAATTCTAACAAACTGCTAACTTCTGTAACTAACCAACTAACTGATAAGCCCTTACTCAAGCAAGTGTATGTTAGGAGGAATAAAAGAGTCTAGGCAGGGAAAGTTGTCTTTAGTGGCTGTGGTAGTACGGTATTAGTGGTTTAGTTAGAAATGTTAGTATTAGTTAGCTTACGGGGGAAGTTGGGTGGTTAGAAGGAAATTGTATAAAAGGTGAAAGAGGGAAAAGCGGTTATCGGGAAATAAACAGAAAGTGAACAAGTCTTGGAACAATTCCAAGCAAAGGGAGGAAGCAGACCCTCGAAGTTCTGCCATTCAGTGTATAGTGATTGTTGTCAATATAATCTTTCTTTGATTCTTTCTTCATTCTTACGCATTCGCAATTAGTTCTCGTAGTTCTTGTTCAAACAACCCAGAGCTTATCAATTTGGTATCAGAGCGTTGTTCTGGGCGATAATGGCTGCCAGAAAAACAGAGGAGAAGTTTGAGGCGATGGAGAGGGAGATTCACCAAGTTAAGGCTTCGGTGGAAAAGGAAATTGGTGAGGTAAGGGCGGAAATAAGCCAAAGCAGGGTGGAAATTAACCAGAATATGGCCGAGATGAGCCAAAATGTTTCAAACCTGCGCCGATTGTTGGAGGAACAGATGCGTCTGTTGTCGGCGGCGGCGACGGCGAATCTGCCGGCGGAGGGATCTCGATCGGGAATCGCGAGGGTCCGGGAAGACGAGAATGGAGTGACCCAAGGTCTAGCTCGAGTAGTCGAGGAACGCGCGGAGGAGGACGGCCGCCATATGGATGAAATGGCCGAACTTAGGGCTTTTGGGAAAAGGAAAAGGGGAAACGACGGGAAATGGATGGCAGGGAAAATCACACCGGAGAGGAGAACGTGCAAGCTAGGGCACGAGTCGCGAACGGAAATCGTCCCGATTTTCGTCGCGATGGCTGGAATGGCCGACCTAGGGTGGGCGAGACTGGCGACGGAGAGCAAAGCCACCGCGATTGGCGGCGCGGCGAAGCCCGAGCGGGAGGGTCTTCCGAAGACCTTCGGGATGGTCGCGGTGGACGGTATGGAGAGGGGGAAGGAGGAGTTCGCACATTGAATGGAGGTCCTAGGTTGAGAGGAGATGGACGTGTCGAGGGGGGCCGAGTGGGTGGACATACCCGAAGAGAAGGAAGAAGGTATTGGGAAGAAAACGAGGCTGAGGAATCCATGGATTTTTTGGGAAAATATGGGGAGCCATGGGGAGGTGAGGATTTCTCACCAGTGAGACGGAAGCATCTGGATTACCCGTTGTTCAGTGGCATTGATCCGGATGGCTGGTTGTTTAGGATGAACCAGTTTTTTTCGATCAACAGGTTCACAGAGAGGGAGAAATTAACGATAGCTGGGATTGCATTGGAGGGAGATGCGTTATCATGGTTTCAGTGGCAGAACCAGCGATGGCCTTTCATTACTTGGACTGATTTCAAAGTGGCTCTCCTGCAGCGTTTTCGTTCTTCACAAGAGGGAAATTTGTGTGAACGGTTCCTAGCGCTCAGGCAAATGGGGACGGTGGCTGAATATCGCCGGAATTTTGAGGTTTCAACTGCTCCTTTACAGGATATTCCGGAGGAAATCCTAGAAGGCATCTTTGTGAATGGTTTGAAGTCTGATATTCGGGCTGAACTGCGACTACTCTGGCCAGAGGGGCTCTCTGAAATCATGGACGTTGCGCAGCGAATTGAGGAAAAGAACCTGTTGTTGCGAAGAGAGAATGGGGGAACACGGGGTTGGCGTCCCCAAGCAAAGGGGTTCACATCGAACCCGCCAACGGGAACCACAGTGAACCAGTTTCCAGGCAGCAGCAATAGTGTTGAGAGACCAAAAAAAGACTTTCCATTCCGGAAACTTTCTGATTCGGAGTGGCAGGAGAAGAGGAATAGGGGACTATGTTTTCGTTGTGATGAGAAGTTCACTGTGGGACATAGCTGTAAAAAAAGGGAGTTGCGGATTATGTTGGTTAGCGATGAGGACGAGATAGAAAACGACGAAAGTGAGTCGAACGAGGCAAAGGAGGAGTCCGGGGAGTTGCTGCAAACTGAGGTGATCGAGTTGTCCTTGAACTCCCTGGTGGGCCTGACTACACTAAAAACCATGAAGATAAAGGGGGAGGTTGGCCATTGTGAGGTAATTGTTTTGATCGATTCCGGAGCTACTCACAATTTTATCTCTCTTGCCTTAGTTGCGAAACTAAAACTGCCCATAACTCCTACAACTAGTTTTGGTGTTCAAACGAGAACGGGGGAGTCGGTACAGGGGCAGGGATTGTGTAAAGAGGTGGTGTTGACCATGCAGGATTTAACCATAATTGAGAATTTTTTGCCATTGGAGTTGGGAGGGATAGATGTAATTCTAGGAATACAATGGTTGGAGACTTTAGGGAGTATGAATGTAAATTGGAAGACTCAAACTATGAGATTCAAAGTGCTCGGGGAGAATGTGATGTTGAAAGGGGACGCGAGCCTCACGAGATCATTGATCTCCCTTAAGGCCATGATGCGCACCATTCGCCATGAGGGGCAGGGCATTTATTTGGAAATGAGACAATTGGGGGTGGAGCAAGGTCACGGAATGGAAGAGGAGGGCAGAGGGCAGCTACAAGAACTGTTGCGGAAGCATGAGGCAGCCCTCAACATGCCCACCGGATTACCCCCCTATAGAGTGAAGGACCACCGTATAATCCTTGAGGATGGCACCGGACCGATTAGTGTCCGACCATACCGATATCCCCATTTTCAAAAGAATGAAATAGAAAGATTGATGAAGGAGATGTTGGCGGCTGGAATTATTCAGCCGAGTGTGAGTCCATATTCCAGCCCGGTCTTGCTCGTCAAGAAGAAGGATGGTAGTTGGAGATTTTATATCGATTATAGGGCGCTAAACAAAGCCACAGTTCCGGATAAATTTTCGATCCCTGTGATAAAGGAGCTGTTAGATGAATTGTGTGGTGCTACCATTTTCACCAAATTAGATTTGAAGTCAAGATATCACCAAATTCGCATAAGTGACGAGGATGTACCTAAAACTGCTTTTCAAACTCCGGAGGGACACTATGAATTCCTAGTTATGCCATTCGGGTTGACAAATGCACTGGCGACTTTTCAGTCCTTGATGAACGAGGTACTTAAGCCGTTCTTACGCCGATTTGTGGTCTTCTTTGATGATATTTTGATTTACAGCTGCTCTTGGGAGGACCATATGGAGCACTTGGACAGGGTTATGTCGATTTTGAGGGCCAACCAATTGTACGTCAATAGGAAAAAATGCCTTTTTGCTCAGGAACAATTGGAGTATTTGGGTCATGTGGTTTCCCGGACTGGAGTAGCTGCAGATTCCAGTAAGATACAGGCCATGTTGGATTGGCCACCCCCACGGTCCATTAAGGAGTTGCGGGGATTCTTAGGTCTAACGGGGTACTACCGTAGGTTCGTGGCTGGGTATGGGCATATTGCGTGGCCGTTGACGTAGCAACTTAAGAAGGACGTTTTTCATTGGAATTCGGAGGCTGAGGCTTTTCAGTGCTTAAAAAAAGCTATGACTGAGATTCCAGTATTGGCTTTGCCAGATTTTTCTCAACCTTTTGTGGTGGAATCAGACGCTTCGGGATTTGGGGTAGGAGCAGTTTTGATGCAACAGCAGCGGCCCATCGCTTATTTTAGCCAAGTCCTCTCGACGCGTGCTCGCGCCAAATCGGTCTATGAGCGGGAGCTAATGGCCATTGTGCTAGCCATTCAGAAATGGCAACCTTATTTGTTGGGAAGGCGTTTTTTGGTGCGCACCGATCAAAAAAGTTTGAAGTTCTTATTGGAACAGCGCTTGGTGAGTGTGGAGCACCAACGGTGGCTGTCCAAATTGCTTGGCTATGATTTCGAGATACAGTACAAACCGGGGCCAGAAAACAGGGTGGCAGACGCCCTTTCGAGACAACAAGCGGGGCTGGCTTTGATGGTCATGACTACTCTAATGGTGCTCGATATTGAGGAGTTGTAGCGGCAGCTTAAGGCAGATCCGGAGCTCAACAAAACCATGGAGGGGCTGTTGGCAGGAACGCACTCTTTGACGGGGTTTACTCTTCAAAGGGGGCATCTACTTTACAAGGGAAGGTTGGTCGTTCCTCCACTAATTCCAATCTTGTTACGAGAGTTTCATAGTAGTAAGATAGGCGGCCATTCAGGGGGTCTTAAAGACATACAAACGGCTGGCTTTGGAATTTTTCTGGAGGGGAATGCGCAAGGATGTTGAGACTTTTGTGGCTGCTTGTGCCATTTGTCAGCAACATAAGACGTCCACCTTGTCTCCGGCGGGATTGTTGCAGCCTTTGCCTATACCCAACCGGGTTTGGGATGATATTTCCATGGACTTTATTGAGGGTTTACCAAGATCTGCGGGGTATAATTCCATTTTGGTTGTCGTCAGTAAGTACGGCCATTTCATTGGCTTAAAACACCCATTTTCAGCCAATACCGTGGCTTGTCCGTGACATCGTGCGCCTGCATGGGTTTCCACAGAGCATCATCTCCGACCGGGACAAGGTTTTTATGAGCCAATTTTGGAAGGAACTTTTCAGGTTGCAGGGCACTACCTTGTGCCGGAGTACGGCGTATCATCCACAAACGGATGGCCAGACGGAGGTCGTAAACCGCTGTTTGGAGGCTTGTTTGCGTTGCTTTGTCTCTGGCCAAACTAGACAGTGGTTTACACATATTTCGTGGGCGGAGTATTGGTACAATGAGTTTCCATGTCTCGGCTGCCATGACGCCATTCAAAGCTCTCTATGGTCGAGATCCTCTGCAGTTGGTGCCGTATGAGGCCGGTTCTACAGCCACGTCAGAGTTGGAGAGACAGCTATGCGACCGTGATGCACTATTGACGGAATTGAAGGACCATTTGGGACGCGCCCAACAGTCTATGCGAGACCATGCAAACTGGAAGCGTCGTTCTGTGGAATTTGAGGTAGGGGACATGGTTTTATTTGAAGCTCCAGCCGTATCGTCACCGAGCGTTGGCACGAGTGAGGAATGAAAAGCTTGCCCCTCGCTATTATGGGCCGTTTCAGATCCTGGCTCGAGTTGGACCATTGGCGTACTGGTTGCTCCTTCCTTCTCACGCTCGGATTCATTCCGTCTTTCATGTGTCCCGCTTGAAGAAGGCACTTGGGCCGGTGGATATCCCCCAATCTTTACCTCCAATCTTATCAGAAGATTTGACGTTGCAGGTGGAACCCGCTCAGGTCGTGGATACTCGTTTTTCCCCTGCCACTAGGTCTTTGGAGGTTTTAATCAAGTGGCGCCACCTTCCGGACTTTGAATCTTCTTGGGAGCTGTTTGAGGTGATTCCGCGCCAGTTTCCAGCTTTTCACCTTGAGGACAAGGTGACGTTTTTAAGGGGGGTGTAATTGATAAGCCCTTAATCAGGCAAGTGTATGTTAGTAGGAATAAAAGAGTCTAGGCAGGGACAGTTGTCTTTAGTGGCTGTGGTAGTACGGTATTAGTGGTTTAGCTAGAAATGTTAGTATTAGTTAGCTTACGGGGGAAGTTGGGTGGTTAGAAGGAAATTGTATAAAAGGGGAAAGAGGAGGGAAAAGCGGTTATCGGGAAATAAACAGAAAGTGAACAAGTCTTGGAACAATTCCAAGCAATGGGAGGAAGCAGACTCTCGAAGTTCTGCCATTCAGTGTATAGTGATTGTTGTCAATATAATCTTTCTTTGATTCTTTCTTCATTCTTACGAATTCGCAATTAGTTCTCGTAGTTCTTGTTCAAACAACCCAGAGCTTATCACTAACTAACAAGATCCTATCATTATAACAATGACCTGAAAGTGACAGAATAGAAAGATTGCAAACCAACCAATTAAATGAAATGTAATTCTTTTATCTAATAAACAAATCCAACCATCCACCCATATTGTTAACACATATAGCATATGGGCACGTGAGATCTGAAGAAGAAAGAGCATGCTGAAGAAATGCATAGATGATTTTCTGGAGCAATCCAACATTTACCCTATATTTAATTCTTACGTTAAAAATAGCAAAAATGGACATAGCTCTAACAGTTAGGACCTAGATATGGTTTCTAGAAGTTCTTCAAGGATTAGATTAAAGAATTATAAATAAAAAAGGGACGGCAAATATGAAAAATATTTCTCATGTTTTTCGTTCTCTAATCATGTTTAATTTTCTATATATTATTATGAATAAAAAAGGAAGGCGTTTCATCTTTGAAAAAAAAAAAAATGGCCTGCACAGTTTTCAATATGCAAATCTAAATGGTGAGAGACTTACATGAGACAGTTCAACATCTTGGGAGCTGCACCTTTGTCAACACGATACTCGCCATTAACAAGGTAATCGGGCTCCTTAATCACAGGAAATACTCCCCCTCCAATTCTTACCATCCACAAAAACCTATCATGAAGTAAATTTCCTCACATTGCATTAAATTACAACTATATGAAGAAGTGAATAAGAAGCAAAAGAAAATCTTTTACAGAAATTGCATAGTAGTATAGACAAGTACTGTGTAAGAATCCATAACTGAGAACAACTTAGATGTGATCATTTATCTTAAGTACGGGTGAGCTTTTACCTATATCGTGCAAAAAATTCATTAACTAAAAGTAGCCAACTTTAAAGGATAACAGAATCCACCGTCGTCAATTTCTGATGATCTCAACATAAATCCTAAACTCTTGACATAAAGAAGCAGCAAGATCAAAAGAAGACTTCTTTAATCATTCTAAAAAAATGAGTAGAATTCAATGACAAGGGGCATCAGGTGTTTACTTCTACTTAGATTTTCCAAGTTGAATTTGAAAATAAAAATAGGTAGAAGCTTCCAAATAGGCTTTTCCAAATATGAGATGGTCTAAAAATAGTTGAAGATGTAATCCTTTTAAGTTTACGTGTCCTTACTTGTTAATGTCATCAGAGGAATAACCGGTAACACCACCAAATACAACTAATACATAATCAACATCGAGCGATCTCATTATCTCATATGCTTCATCTTCATACGATGACATTGCACGTCCGACAGTAGCAATGTGTGTATTGTTCCAGGTGTTATTGTCGACTATAACAGTTCTGTTTCCCATTGCGGTGATCTGATATCCGTAATCCCACCATGACATCACTTTAGCATCTGGAGGAGTATTTTGACGAAGCCAAAAGTATGCCTCGCGATAATCATCAAAAATTACTCTGTTACCATGGGCACCCCTCGCAGCCAAGACAATGGAAGGAGATGAGTATGCCTCTGATGTGACCCAGGTGCAATGTGTAGCATACCTACTAAGCAAGTAAAATGCACCAAAAAGTAATGCAATAGCACCGTTCCTTTGGAAAGGCTGAGATTGATCAATGGTAACCTGTTTGAACAAGAAATTGTGATTCCTGTTACGCAGTTAAGTATATCCATCACAATAACTGAAGTAAAACCCCAAGAATGCATTAAGCAGGCTCACTGGCTCACACATGTCCAGAGATGTGGTCTTAACTCATACATAGAGAACTAAAGCAAGCAACAAATGAAGAAAGAAATGGCATTCTCACAAGTTACTCAAAGAATAGCATGGAAGCATTATCCTGCGAGACGACTAGAAGCTAATAAAATGCTAAATAACACTCGCAGTTTGTACATATCCTACAGTCCAAGCATAGTTATAGATTTTCAAAGACTCATATAGAAAGAGCTTAAGCAAATTGACAAAAGCAACACGCTACAAATACAGTGATTAGTGAATTCATATAGGACACAGCTAACATCGAGATATACCATGTTAGTTTACCAATCCATCCCAAAAGCTTAAACTATTAGGAGGTTGACCAACAATAGTTTTATACTTTAACACTCCCCTTCACGTGTGGGTTGAACAATGGGCAATCATGTGGGTAAATTAATTAGAAAGCCCAACACGTGAATATTTAAGCCCGATATATATTAAAGACCCAACACATGATGACAATTTTAAATGGGGATAAAGAGTGCAATTACGGGGTTTTGAACTCAGGACCTCCCGCTCTGATACCATGTAAGTTTCTGAGGAGAAAAATATAAATCCTTTCTTGATTTAATTGGTGCAAAACCGGAGTATAAATAGGATACAAAAGGACCTAGTTCCCTTGGCTTAGTGAATCCGGGAAACTAACCCTAATAGGATAGAGAAGCTATCCTCAAGATATTCCTAGAATCTTTCCTAAGAAATAGGAACTGCCCCCTAAACTAGGAGAGATATGCGATATGGAGAGATATGCGATATCTCCTAATTTAAACAATATCTCCTAATTAATTAATTAATTAATGTACATAATTCAATATGGTATCAGAGCCTGGTTTAGGACTTATCTCTGTCCGCCATGGCCAAGAATCCAGAAAACCTTCCTTCAACCCAAACCGTATCCTCTGCCTCTAATAATGCTGATTTCAACCCCAATGCTTCCATTCAAATTACTACCGTACGATTAAATGGAAGGAATTTCTTAGAAGGGGCCCAATCGGTAAAACTAGCCATAGATGGCCGAGGAAAACTAGGGTTTCTTACAGGGGAGGAACCAAAACCTAAGGATTCTGACTCTTCATTCCGAAAGTGGAGGTCTGAAAACTCACTCATCACTACATGGCTTCTCAATTCCATGGAGGAATCAATCCGGAAGCCATACCTGTTCATGTCAGCCCAAGAAGTATGGGAGGCCGTGCGTGAAACCTACTCGGACCTGGAAAATTATTCACAAGCCTATGAATTGAAGACTCGGCTGTGGAATTCCAAGCAGGGGGAGGCCGATATCACCACGTATTACAACAGGATGCTGGCACTTTGGCAGGAATTAGACCTTTGCTATAATGACGAATGGGAGAATCCCAAAGACCTTGCTAGGTTTAAAAAAAGGGAAGAAATTGATCGTGTTTTTATGTTTTTAGCAGGGGTTAATGCAGGATTTGACGATGTTAAAGGGCGTGTTCTAGGCAGACG
>NW_010363737.1:59511-79000 GCF_000414095.1 Morus notabilis | reverse complement strand
AGATTCCTGCTGGAAGCTTCATGGGAAACCACCTAATTGGCAGCCAAATTGGAAGAAGAAACAGGAGGGAAGCAGGACGTTTAACACCGTGACTGAGACTACTCCAGAGCAACCATCTACCTCGGTACAGCCTCCATTCACCAAGGAACAAATTGAGCATCTTCTAAAACTCTTTAAGTCTCCACAAATTTCTAATCCTCCTTCTACCTCCTATGCTCACCAAGGTAAACAAGCTCCTTCTGCCCTCACTTCCTCAAAAATTTCTGGCCCATGGATCATAGATTCTGGCGCCACAGATCATATGACCAGTTGTTCCCATTTATTTTCCACTTACAGCCCTTGTGCAGGAAATAAAAAAATCCAAGTGGCTGATGGCTCGTTTTCAGCCATAGCAGGGACCGGTTCCATCAAAATTTCTGCATGTTTAACACTAAAAGATGTGTTACATGTTCCAAAATTGTCATGCAATTTACTGTCAGTCAGTAAATTAACTCTTGACCAAAAATGTCATGCTAATTTCTTTCCATCTTACTGTGAATTTCAGGACATGGCCTCGGGGAAGATGATTGGCAATGCTAAACTAAGTGGTGGACTCTACTACTTTGACGATGGATCACTTCCTAAAGATTATGCTTCCAATACTTGCTTAGGTGTTATTTCTAGTTCTAGTAAGAATGACATTATGCTTTGGCATTTTAGACTTGGTCATCCAAATTTTTATTATTTAAAACGTTTGTTTCCTAGGTTATTCTCAAATAAAGATCCATCTCTTTTTCAATGCGAAATTTGTGCTTTAGCAAAAATGCATCGATCTCCATATATCCCTCGTCCATATGTTCCATCCCAACCTTTTTCTCTTATGCATAGTGATATATGGGGACCTTCAAGAATATCAACTCCTTCGGGAAAACGATGGTTTGTTACATTTATAGATGATCACACAAGAATGACTTAGGTTTACTTGATGACACAAAAATCCGAGGTGGAGCACATCTTTAAAACATTTTATAACATGATTTACACTCAATTTGAAACAAAAATCAAAGTTTTAAGAAGTGACAATGGTCGTGAATATTTCACAAAACTTTTGAGTGATTTTTTCTCACAAAATGGCATTTTTCAGCAAAGCTCTTGTGTTGACACGCCTCAACAAAATGGCATTGCCGAAAGGAAGAATAAGCACCTATTAGAAGTGGCTCGGGCATTGTTATTTACACATAAAGTACCAAAAACTTTCTGGGGAGACGCTGTTTTAACAGCAACCTTTTTGATAAATAGAATGCCTTCAAAAGTTTTGAAGTTTGCCACTCCTATAAGTGAATTTTCCAAAATTTTTCCCCAAACAAAAATTCAATCAACTCTGCCATTGAAAACGTTTGGGTGCACTGTTTATATCCACAATAAAGATGTCAACATAGGAAAACTTGATCCTAGAGGAACTAGGTGTGTCTTCTTAGGCTACTCACCAAGTAAAAAAGGATATAAGGGCTATGATCCAAAAAAAAGGAAATATTTTGTCACCTTTGATGTGCAATTTTTTGAAAAACAATCGTTTTTTCAGCCTCATCTTCAAGGGGAGCACACACAGGCAGATTCGGCTTTAGGGGGAGATGAAAAAATAGTCTTTGACTTTCATGTTCAAGGTGAATCTCTGTTTAGAAATTTCTCCTCAGAATTTGCCCTCCAAAATTCGGATTTTCTGCAAAACCTAAATAATTCCGAAAATTCTGAAGAGAATGATCAAGAGAATAACCCTACAGATGTTTTAAATAATGAAAATTTGACTCCTTCTAGTGTTAGTCAAATTAGAACAAGAAATAACACTGAAAACAGGTTTGGGATAGTTTTCTCAAGAAGAGAACCAAAGTCAAGTGGATTGACCAATGACTTACAGCATGGTCAAGAATCAACCTCGATACCAAGTCCAGAAGTTCCAGGTTTGAATCCAATCCCTGAAAATTTCTCAAATGAGCTTGATGTAACTATTGCACTAAGAAAAGGAACTAGAGAATGCACTAGGCGTCCTCTATATCCCATGTCTCATTTTGTTTCTTATAAAAAGCTATCTCCTTGTTTCCGTGCCTTTGTTACTCAACTCTCACACGTGGAAATTCCGAAGAGTATTAGAGATGCATTTCAGGTACCCGAATGGAAAGAGGCTGTTTTAGAGGAAATGAGGGCTCTGGAGAAGAATCAGACATGGGAGGTTATAAATTTGCCAAGGGAGAAGAAAACTGTGGGGTGCAAATGGGTATTCACGGTCAAGTTCAAATCTGATGGATCACTAGAAAGGTATAAAGCACGTCTAGTAGCCAAAGGTTTCACTCAAACCTATGGCATAGACTACTCTGAGACGTTTGCACCAGTAGCTAAATTAAATACTGTACGGGTTCTCTCAATCGCGGTAAACTTGGATTGGGAGTTACGACAGTTAGATGTCAAGAATGCCTTCTTAAATGGAGATTTAGAAGAAGAGGTTTTTATGGATCCTCCACCCGGTTTTGAAGAAAAGTTTGGTTCAAAGGTGTGCAGACTGAGGAAATCTCTCTATGGGCTAAAACAATCACCACGAGCATGGTTTGAGAAATTCACAAGCTCGGTAAAAAGACAAGGTTATTCTCAAGCCCAGGCAGATCACCCTAGAAACGGCCCGATTAAAAAGGTGTATGGCAGATGAATTTGAGATCAGAGACCTCGGGAACCTAAAATATTTCTTAGGTATGGAGATAGCAAGATCTAAAGAAGGAATAATGGTCAGCCAAAGGAAGTATGTACTCGATCTTCTCGAAGATACTGGAATGAGTGGGTGCAAACCAATTGATACTCCTATTGATCCCAATGTAAAACTCGGAATGAGTGAGGAGGACAGGGTTGATACTACGAGATATCAGAAGTTGGTTGGAAGGCTGATTTACTTATCACACACTAGACCAGACATAGCCTTTGCCGTGAGCATGATAAGCCAGTTTATGCATTCTCCTCAGAAAGCTCATATGGAAGCTGCCTATCGAATCCTTAGATATCTCAAGGGTTCTCCGGGAAAAGGATTAATGTTCAGGAAGAATGACAACCGAACAATTGAAGCCTATACAGACGCTGATTGGGCTGGATCCGTGACTGATAGGAGGTCTACAACTGGATACTGTTGCTTTGTGTGGGGAAACCTAGTTACATGGAGAAGCAAAAAGCAAAGTGTTGTTGCCCGTAGCAGTGCAGAGGCAGAATTTCGAGCAATGGCTAATGGGCTATGTGAATTAATTTGGCTGCAGCGGGCTATAGGAGACCTTCAACTAACAAGAGAAGCTCCAATGAAGCTTTACTGTGACAACAAGGCTGCCATTAGCATTGCTAATAACCCGGTTCAACACGATCGCACCAAACATGTGAAGATAGATTGGCATTTCATCAAAGAGAAGCTGGAATCCAGAACAGTGTGTTTACCCTTCCTACCAACATCTCAACAGATAGCTGACATTTTAACCAAGGGATTGTTTAGACCAGGGTTTGATTCTTGTATTAGCAAGTTGGGTTTAAAAGACATCTATGACCCAACTTGAGGGGGAGTATTGAATTATGTACATTAATTAATTAATTAATTAGGAGATATTGTTTAAATTAGGAGATATCGCATATCTCTCCATATCGCATATCTCTCCTAGTTTAGGGGGCAGTTCCTATTTCTTAGGAAAGATTCTAGGAATATCTTGAGGATAGCTTCTCTATCCTATTAGGGTTAGTTTCCCGGATTCACTAAGCCAAGGGAACTAGGTCCTTTTGTATCCTATTTATACTCCGGTTTTGCACCAATTAAATCAAGAAAGGATTTATATTTTTCTCCTCAGAAACTTACAGTTCTCATTCTTCACATGTCAAAAAAGGAAATTCAACATTTAATACTATTTTAGATTCTCATAATCTCGGTCACCTTCAGTCCAACTATGTAAGACAACACATTTAGTACATATCGATGTAGATTCTGTTAGGTCTCCTCCCATTAAGTTTGTGTATGCGAGAAGGAGGAAGGATGACAAGCAAGGGCAGGGCAGTAATTGTTGTGAGAATTAGTCTTGGGAAGGCAATTCGGTTAGGATTTTGTGTCTCGGGATTAGGGAAGGGGAGGGGAATATGTGTCGTTTAGTAGTAGTGGCTGGTTAGGGGTACAGGGGATAAATAGCTGAGGGTTAGTGTAGAAGGCATCGTGAATTTTGGTTGTAACAGAATCAAACTTGGAGGCTAGAGGGTCCTCGAATTCTCCTCACTATCTGTAATTTCTTTTCATGTAATTTCCTTTCGTTTATTCCAATTAATGAGAAAGTAGACCATAAGAGGCATTTCTTTCGTTCCAAACCTCGTTCTCATTACGTTCATAGCTAGATTTATCAGTAGAGTTCCTAGGATCCTAACAATTTGGTATCAGAGTTTCTACGATCCATGGCAAACCAGCAAGATCGTTTGGGACAAGTGGAGAGGAGACTGAATAGCTTCCAGTATACGTTGCAGACCTTCGAAACCTTGGTGGACCCAGTGCCAAAATTGCAGGAAGACGTGGCGACGGTGGGATTGTGGCTTGGCGAGGTACAGGGGGTGGTCGCCGCGATGGAAGCCAAGGTGGACGGAATTCAAGGCGCGATCCACCGACTCGAGGAGCTCATGATCAAACAAGATTGTCCCCAACGCTCACCTCCAAGAAGGCTCAGGGAGGATCACTCGCCCCCTGGTGGTATCCAAGATGACCAAACTCCACCCCGGCACGAACCTGGCCGTCCGGTGCGTGCAGATCCAAGTCCTCCACGAAGAAATCCGGCGAGGGGGAGGGATGGCCACCACCGCTATCGATCTCCAGAAAGACCCCGTGCGCGAACCGAGCATCGAGGTAAGAAACTTGAACTCCCGCTATTTCATGGAGATGATCCTCACGGGTGGATCTTCCGAGCTAAACGGTACTTCACCATCAACGACATCGACGAAGGAGAAAAGGTGATGGCGGTGTCGATCTGCATGGAAGGAAGGGCTTTGGGTTGGTATCAATGGCTGGACGCTCAAGAGCCATTTAGGGGCTGGGGAGACCTCAAGGAAGCGATCCTCCATCGTTTCGGCCGTTCTAGGGAGGGAGACCCAACAGAAAGGATGATGGCTCTCCGGCAAGGGGGGACGGTGACAGACTTCAGAGAAGAGTTTGAGTCCTTGGCGGCCACGATGAGAGGCATACCCGAGAGTGTCTTCAGAGGCGCCTTCCTGAACGGGCTGAGGGAGGATATACAGGCGGAGGTCAAGATGCACAGGCCCATGAACTTGAACGAGGCCATGGATCTGGCCCAACAAGCTGAAGACCGTTTGGATGCGGTGGATCGGATCCGCAAATCTCGGGCGGGTCAAAATAACCGAGTAGAGTGGGGCGGCAAAGTTGGGTTTAGCAACCCAAACCCGACTCCACGCCTAATATTACCATAGATAGAAACGAGAGCTTCCTTCAATCCCAAACTCCCAGAGACCTAGGGCTCCCTAATCGGAATCGCGAGATCCCACCTGCTCCGGGTTTGGTGATGGGTGGCGGATCCAATTACAGGCGACTATCGTATGACGAGGTCCAACAACGGCGAGCTCGCGGGTTATGCTTCAAATGTGACGAGAAATTCAGCCCCGGTCACAGATGTAGGAATCGGCAATTGCAAGTTCTCCTGGCAGTGGGCGAGGACGGGGGAAGTGAAGAAGAAGGCCAAGAGATCGCGGAGGAGCAGGCCCAAGTCATCGGAGATTCGCCAGAGGAGGCTCTAGGGCTCCCTCTTAACTCCCTCAAAGGTATGGCGACGGCAAAAACCATGAAACTCAAAGGGACTCTGGGGGAATGCGAGGTGACACTCTTGGTCGATAGTGGGGCTTCCCACAGTTTCATATCCGCTGATTTGGTGAACAGTTTGGCCATTCCCACGGATCTGTCCGTTCGACACAAGATAGAGGTAGGAAATGGGATGAGTTTCCGGCAGAGCGGTGTATGCCGAGGGGTCACTTGGTAATCGAAGACTTTTTCCCGTTTGAATTGGGTAGTGCCGATTTGGTGTTGGGCATTTCATGGTTAAAAACCTTAGGGGAAGTCCGTGCGGACTGGGATAAGTTTACCATGCGTTTCCAGCAGGGCTCAAAGTGGATTTGTTGGACAGGGGATCCTTCCTCGTGTTATTCGCCGGTTAGCCTGCGTTCCCTGTCACGAATATGGAACCATTCTGGAGTTGGAGTGCTCCTAGAAATCCGAACAACACAGGACGGAGCCATTGAGGGAGATGTACAACCACTTCCGGCAGGTTGCGAGCACCTCATCCGGGAGTTCCAATTCGTATTTAGCATGCCGGAGGGGTTACCGCCACGAAGAACAAGGGAGCACTGCATCGTCCTTCGGGATGGCGTGTCACCACCCAACATCCGGCCCTATAGATACCCGCAGGTTCAGAAGGCTGAAATAGAGAGGCTGGTCGCGGATATGATGGCCTCACGCATCATTCGACCGAGCAGTAGCCCTTATGCAAGCCCGGTACTACTATTCCGCAAGAAAGACGGCAGCTGGCGCTTCTGTGTCGACTATCGAGCGCTGAACCAGTTAACAATCCCCGACAAGTTTCCAATCCCTATAATTGATGAGCTGCTTGATGAGTTACACGGGGCAAGGGTGTTTTCTAAGCTGGATTTGAAGTCGGGCTACCACCAAATCAGGGTCCGAGAAAGCGATGTGGAGAAAACGGCTTTTCGGACGCATGAGGGGCATTACGAGTTCCTCGTCATGCCCTTCGACCTTATTAATGCCCCGGCCACGTTCCAGTTGCTTATGAACTCGGTATTTCGTCTGTTTTTACGCAAATTCGTTTTAGTTTTTTTTTTACGACATTTTGGTGTACAGCAGGTCGTGGGAAGATCATTTCCTTCACTTAAGGCAGGTGTTGGAGGTGCTGCGGAGAGAGGCTTTATTTGCTAATTTCAGCAAATGCGTTTCTGGACAAGAACAGATACACTACCTAGGGCACGTACTCTCGGCTGGGGGTGTGGCCGCAGATCAGTCTAAGGTCAGCGTGATGCTGTCATGGCCTACTCCACGAAATGCTCGCGAGCTACGGGGTTTCCTCGGCCTCACGGGCTATTATAGACGCTTTGTTCGGGGGTACGGTTCTATCGCTCGGCCCCTCACTGATTTGCTCAGGAAGGGCGTTTTCAGCTAGAATTCCGCAGCTGAGGAAGCCTTCCGTCAACTCAAGGGTGCGATGACAGAGCTTCCGATCCTGGCTATGCCGGACTTTACTAAATTGTTCGTCCTCGAAACCGACGCCTCAGGCAGTGGGGTAGGCGCGGTTTTGATGTAAGAGGGCAGGCCGATTGCGTACTTTAGCAAGATGCTTTCAGCGACCTCCCGGTTGAAGTCGGTTTATGAGCGGGAACTCCTCGCAATCGTGTTGGCCGTTCAAAAGTGGAGACATTATCTCTTGGGGCGGCATTTTCTCGTTCGTGCAGATCAGAGGAGTCTTAAATTCCTCCTGGATCAACGGATTTTACCGCCTGAACAGTTGCGTTTAATAACAAAACTCCTTGGATACGATTTTGAAGTCCAGTACAAACCGGGTGCAGCAAACAAGGTCGCTGATGCCCTTTCGCGTAGGGAGGAAGCTGATAAGCCCTTACTCAGGCAAGTGTTTGTTAGGAGGAATAAAAGAGTTTAGGAAGGGACAGCTGTCTTAAGTGGCTGTGGTAGTTTGGTGTTAGTAGTTTAGTGGGAATATTAGTTTAGCTTACGGGGGGAGTTTGGGGAGCGAGGAGAGGAAATTGTATAAAAGGGGGAAGAGGAGGGAAAAGCGGTTATCGGGGCTTAAACAGAAAGTGAACAAGTCTTGGAACAATTCCAAGCAAGGGGAGGAAGCAGACTCTCGAAGTTCTGCCGATCTGTGTATAATCATTGTTTCAATATTATCCTTCGGTGATTCTTTCTCATTCTTTCGAATTGTGCAATTAGTTTCTTTAGTTCTTGATCGGATAAAACAGAGCTTATCAATTTGGTATCAGAGCCCTGTTCTAGGCGATAATGGCAGCCAGGAAAACAGAGGAGAGGTTTGAGGCGGTGGAGAGGGAGATTCACCAAGTAAAAACGTCAGTGGAAAAGGAAATTGGCGAGGTAAGGGCGGAAATAAGTCAAAGTAGAGTTGAGGCTAACCAGAATATGTCTGTTGTCGGCGGCCGCGACGGCGGATCTGCCGGCGGAGGGATCTCGATCGGGAATCGCGAGAGTCCGGGAAGACGAGAATGGAGTAAATCTGGGACTAATTCGTGAAGCCGTGGAACGCGTGGGCGAGGACGGCCGCCACCTGGAGGAAATGGCCGAAATTAGGGCTTTTGGGGAAAAGGAAAAGGGAAAACGACAGGAAATGGATGGCAGGGAAAATCACACAGGAGAGGAGAACGTACGAGCTAGGGCACGAGTTGCGAACGGAAATCGCCCCGATTTTCGTCGCTATGGCCGGGATGTAGGTCGCGATGGCCGGGATTTTGGTCGCGATGGCCAGAATGGCCGACCTAGGGCGGACGAGGTGGTCGACGGGGAGCAAAACGTCCGCGATTGGCGGCGCGGCGAAGTCCGAGCGGGAGGATCGTCTGATGATCTTCGGGATGGTCGTGGTGGACGGTACGGAGAAGGGGAAGGAGGAGTTCGTACCTTGAATGGGGCACCCAGGTTGAGAGGAGAGGGACGGGTCGCGGGGGGGCGAATCGGTGGTCACACCGGACGAGAGGGAAGAAGATATTGGGAAGAAAACGAGACTGAGGAATCCATGGAATTTTTTGGAAAATACGGGGAGCCGTGGGGAGGTGAGGATTTCTCGCCAGTGAGACGGAAACAGCTGGATTATCCACTGTTCAGTGGCCTGGATCCGGATGGCTGGTTATTTAGAATGAATCAGTTTTTTTCACTTAACAGGTTCACAGAGAGGGAGAAATTAACAACAGCTGGAATTGCACTTGAGGGAGACGCGTTATCATGGTTTCAGTGGCAGAATCAGCGTCGGCCTTTCATTACTTGGACTGATTTCAGAGTAGCTCTCCTACAGCGGTTTCGTTCTTCGCAGGAAGGAAATCTATGTGAACAATTCCTAGCGCTCAGGCAAATGGGGACAGTGGCTGAATATCGCCGGAACTTCGAGGTTTCGGCTGCTCCTTTACAGGAAATTCCAGAGGAAATCCTGGAAGGCATTTTTGTGAATGGTTTAAAGTCGGATATTCGGGCTGAACTGCGACTACTCCGGCCAGAGGGGCTTTCTGAAATCATGGACGTTGCACAGCGAATCGAAGAGAAGAACCTGTTGCTGCGAAGAGAGAATGGGGGAACACGGAGTTGGCGTCCACAAGCAGCGGGATTCACAGCCAATCCGCCAACAGGAACTACAGTGAACCAGTTCCCAAGCAGCAGCAATAGTGCTGAGAGACCAAAAAAAGAGTTTCCATTCCGGAAACTTTCTGATTCGGAGTGGCAGGAGAAGAGGAATAGGGGACTTTGTTTTTGATGTGATGAGAAGTTCACGGTGGGACATCGCTGTAAAAAGAGAGAGTTGCGGATTATGTTGGTTAGCGAAGAGGACGAGATAGAAAATGAGGATGTGAGTCGGATGAGGCAAAGGAGGAGTCCGGGGAGTTGCTGCGAACCGAGGTGATCGAGTTGTCCTTGAACTCCGTGGTGGGGTTGACTACACCAAAAACCATGAAGATAAAGGGGAGTGTCGGCCAATGTGAGGTAATTGTTCTGATCGATTCCGGAGCTACACACAATTTTATCTCTCTTGCCTTAGTTTCGAAATTAAAACTGCCCATAACTCCTACAACTAGTTTTGGCATTCAAACGGGAACGGGGGAGTCGGTACAAGGGCAGGGATTGTGTAAGGAGGTGGTGTTGTCCATGCAGGATTTAACCATAATTGAGAATTTTTTGCCCCTGGAGTTGGACGGGATAGAGGTAATTCTAGGTATGCAATGGTTGGAGACTGTAGGAAGTATGAATGTGAATTGGAAATCTCAAACTATGAGATTCAAAGTGCTCGGGGAGAATGTGATGTTGAAAGGGGATGCAAGCCTCACGAGATCATTGATCTCCCTCAAGGCCATGATGCGCACCATTCGCCAAGAGGGGCAGGGCATTTATGTGGAAATGAGACAATTAGGGGTAGAGCAAGGTCACGGAAGGGAAGAGGAGGGCAGCGGATAGCTACAAGAACTGTTGCGGAAGCATGAGGCAGCCCTCAACATACCCTCCGGATTACCCCCTCATAGAGTGAGGGACCACCGGATAATCTTAGACGAGGGCAGCGGACCGATTAGTGTCCGACCATACCGTTATCCCCATTTTCAAAAAAATGAAATAGAGAGATTAGTGAAGGAGATGTTGGCGGCTGGAGTTATTCAGCCAAGTGTGAGTCCCTATTCCAGCCCGGTTTTGCTCGTCAAAGAGAAGGATGGAAGTTGGAGATTTTGTATCGATTATAGAGCGTTAAACAAGGCCACGATTCCGGATAAATTTCCAATTCCGGTGATAGAGGAGTTGTTGGATGAATTGTGTGGTGCCACCATTTTCACCAAGTTAGATTTGAAGTCGGGTTATCACCAAATCCGCATGAGTGACGAGGATGTACCTAAAACGGCTTTTCGGACTCCGGAGGGACACTATGAATTCCTAGTTATGCCGTTCGGGCTGACAAATGCACCGGCGACTTTTCAATCCTTGATGAACGAGGTACTTAAGCCGTTCTTACGCCGATTTGTTTTGGTCTTCTTTGATGATATTTTGATTTACAGTCGCTCGTGGGAGGACCATATGGAGCACTTGGACAGGGTTATGTCGATTTTACGGGCCAACCAATTGTATGTCAACAGAAAAAAATGCCTTTTTGCACAGGAACAATTGGAGTATTTGGGTCATGTGGTTTCCCGGACGGGAGTAGCCGCGGATTCCAGTAAGATACAGGCCATGTTGGATTTTCTGGCCCCACGGACCATTAAGGAGTTGCGGGGGTTCTTGGGTCTCACAGGTTACTACCGAAGGTTTGTGGCTGGGTATGGGCGAATTGCGTGGCCGTTGACGCAGCAACTTAAGAAGGATGCTTTTGCTTGGAATTCAGAGGCGGAGGAGGCGTTTCAATGCTTAAAAAAGGCTATGACTGAGATTCCGGTTTTGGCTTTGCTAGATTTCTCACAACCTTTTGTAGTGGAATCGGACGCCTCAGGGTTTGGGATAGGAGCGGTCTTGATGCAACAGCAGCGGCCCATCGCTTATTTTAGCCAAGTTCTCTCGGCGCGTGCTCGCGCCAAATCGGTCTATGAGCGGGAATTAATGGCCATTGTGCTAGCCATTCAGAAATGGCGTCCTTATTTGTTGGTAAGGCGTTTTTTGGTGTGCACCGATCAAAAAAGTTTGAAGTTCTTGTTAGAACAGCGCTTAGTGAGTATGGAGCATCAGCGGTGGCTGTGCAAATTGCTTGGCTATGATTTTGAGATACAGTACAAACCAGAGCCGGAAAACAGGGTGGCTGACGCCCTTTCAAGACAACAGGCGGGGCTGGTTTTGATGGTCATGACTACTCCAATCGATACGGAGGAGTTGCAGCGGCAGGTTAAGGCGGATCCGGAGCTCAACAAGACTATAGAGGGGCTGTTGGATGGAACGCATTCGTCGACGGGATTTACTCTTCAACGCGGGCATCTACTTTACAAAGGAAGGCTGGTCGTTCCACCGAAATCTCCGCTAATTCCGATCTTGTTGCGGGAGTTTCATAGTAGTAAAATCGGCGGCCATTCAGGGGTCTTAAAGACGTACAAACGGCTGGCTTTGGAATTTTTCTGGAGAAGAATGCGCAAGGATGTTGAGTCTTTTGTGGCTGCTTGTGCCGTTTGCTAGCAACATAAGACATCCACTTTGTCTCCGGCAGGATTGTTGCAACCTTTGCCTATACCAAACCGGGTTTGGGATGATATCTCCATGGACTTTATCGAGGGGTTACCAAGGTCGGCAGGTTATAATTCTATTTTGGTTGTCGTTGATCGCCTCAGTAAGTACGGCCATTTCATTGGCTTAAAACACCCGTTTTCTGCCACTACAGTGGCTGCTGTTTTTGTCCGTGACATTGTGCGCTTGCATGGGTTTCCACAGAGCATCATCTCCGACCGGGACAAGGTTTTTATGACCCATTTTTGGAAGGAACTTTTCAGGCTGCAGGGCACTACCTTGTGTCGCAGTACGGCGTATCATCCGCAAACGGATGGCCAGACGGAGGTCGTAAACCGATGCTTGGAGGCTTATTTACGTTGCTTTGTCTCTGGCCAACCACGACAGTGGTTTACACATCTTTCGTGGGCGGAGTATTGGTACAATACAAGTTTCCACGTGTCGGCTGCCATGACACCATTCAAGGCTCTCTATGGGCGAGATCCACCACAATTGGTGCCTTATGAGATCAGTTCTACGGCCACTTAGGAGTTGGAGAGGCAGCTATGCGATCGTGATGCCCTATTGACGGAACTGAAGGACCATTTGGGACGCGCCCAACAGTCTATGCGAGACCATGCAAATCAGAAGCGTCGTTTCGTGGAGTTTGAGGTAGGGGACATGGTTTACTTGAAGCTTCAGCCGTATCGCCACCGAGCATTGGCGAGAGTGAGGAATGAAAAGCTTGGCCCTCGCTATTATGGGCCGTTTCAGGTCTTGGCTTGAGTTGGACCAGTGGCATACCGGTTGCTCTTGCCTTCTCACGCTCGGATTCATTCCGTCTTTCATGTGTCCCGCTTGAAGAAGGCACTTGGGCCGATGGATGTACCCCAGACTTTGCCTCCAATGTTATCGGATGATTTGACGATGCAGGTGGAACCCGCTCAAGTCTTGGATACTAATTTTTCGCCTGCCACGGGGTCCTTGGAGGTTTTAATCTAGTGGCGCCACCTTCCGGACTTTGAATCTTCGTGGGAGCCGTTTGAGGTGATTCAGCGCCAGTTTCCAGCTTTCCACCTTGAGGACAAGGTGACGTTTTTAAGGGGGGGTGTAATTGATAAGCCCTTACTCAGGCAAGTGTTTGTTAGGAGGAATAAAAGAGTTTAGGAAGGGACAGCTGTCTTAAGTGGCTGTGGTAGTTTGGTGTTAGTAGTTTAGTGGAAATATTAGTTTAGCTTACGGGGGGAGTTTGGGGAGTGAGGAGAGGAAACTGTATAAAAGGGGAAAGAGGAGGGAAAAGCGGTTATCGGGGATTAAACAGAAAGTGAACAAGTCTTGGAACAATTCCAAGCAAGGGGAGGAAGCAGACTCTCGAAGTTCTGCCGATCTGTGTATAATCATTGTTTCAATATTATCCTTCGTTGATTCTTTCTCATTCTTTCGAATTGTGCAATTAGTTTCTTTAGTTCTTGACCGGATAAAACAGAGCTTATCAGAAGCCTCTCCGGTGGAGTTTGCAGCCCTGTCCATCTCTCACCAGTTTAACATGACGGACCTCCGACAGGAGCAACTCACAGACCCTGGTTGTCTTGTCATCATCCGCAACTTGAACCAGGGACGTCCAGCAAGTGAGGGTTATGATCTCCGCAATGGTTTACTGTGGTTTCGGAACAGGTTAGTGTTGCCTCCTTCTTGGATACCCCAAGTGTTACATGATTTTCACAGTTCGGTCTTAGGGGGGCACTCTGGGTTTTTACGCACCTATAAATGAATCTCGGCAAATTTTTTCTGGAAAGGCATGAAGCAAGTGATCAGGGATTACGTATCCAGTTGTGAGAAGGGTTAGCAATCCAAAACTGAAGCACTCTCGCCGGCCGGTCTTTTACAACCCCTTCCGATACCTCAGCAAATTTGGGAGGATATGGCTATGGATTTTATTGGCGGACTTCCGAAATCGAAGGGCGCGGACACGGTCTTGGTAGTAGTGGACCGCCTCTCCAAATACGCGCACTTCTGCCCCCTAGCGCACCCTTACACGGCAAAGCAGGTGGCTTCGTTATATGTTCGCGAAGTAGTCCGCTTGCACGGTTTTCCCCGCTCGATTGTTAGCGATCGCGACTCGATCTTTCATGAGTTTATTTTGGCGTGAACTATTCAAGTTGCAGGGCACTAAACTTCAGCCGAGCACTGCGTACTATCCGCAAACGGATGGCCAGTCCGAAGTAACCAACCGTTGTTTGGAGACCTATCTCCGCTGTTTTGCGAGTGACAAGCCGAGGTCTTGGCTTCTATTCCTGCCATGGGCAGAATATTGGTTCAATACCTCCTATAATGCATCCATCAAATGTTCTCCTTTTCGCGCAGTTTATGGGCGTGACCCCCCCACTCTCCATCGTTTTCAAGAGGATTCTACGGCCGTCCATGAGGTTGCCACACAGCTACAGGAGCGCAATCAGATGTTAGATGTCCTTAAAGAAAACCTCCGCTTGGCACAGCAACACATGAAACTATTTGTAGACCGACGCTGCAGGGAGGTATAGTTTGCTCCTGGCGATTTGGTTTTGCTGAGACTCCGCCCTTATTTCATGAAGTCCCTCGCTCGGAAGGTTTAACGAGAAGCTCAGTCCTCGTTTCTACGGACCATTCGCAGTTTTGGAGAAACTTGGTCCGGTTGCTTATCGCTTAGGTTTGCCGGCTACTGCCAAAATCCATCCCGTATTTCACGTATCCCAGCTTAAGCGCTTTCATGGACAGCATTTCCAGGGTCAACCACCCTCAGCAATTGTCAGCCGAGCTGGAGTTAGTTGTCACGCCGGCCACAGTGCTGGATTCACGTACTATCCTGGTTAGGGGGCGCCATGTTCAGGAAGTTCTCGTTCTTTGGGAAGGCCTACCGACGTGGGATACTACTTGGGAGCCTGTGTCTGTGATCAGGGAACAATTCCCAGATTTCAACCTTGAGGACAAGGTTGCACTCGAGGAAGGGAAATGTTAGGTCTCCTCCCATTAAGTTTGTGTATGCGAGAAGGAGGAAGGATGACAAGCAAGGGCAGGGCAGTAATTGTTGTGAGAATTAGTCTTGGGAAGGCAATTCGGTTAGGATTTTGTGTCTCGAGATTAGGGAAGGGGAGGGGAATATGTGTCGTTTAGTAGTAGTGGCTGGTTAGGGGTACAGGGGATAAATAGCCTGAGGGTTAGTGTAGAAGGCATCGTGAATTTTCGTTGTAACAGAATCAGACTTGGAGGCTAGAGGGTCCTCGAATTCTCCTCACTATCTGTAATTTCTTTTCATGTAATTTCCTTTCGTTTATTCCAGTTAATGAGAAAGTAGACCCTAAGAGGCATTTCTTTCGTTCCAAACCTCGTTCTCATTACGTTCACAGCTAGATTTATTAGTAGAGTTCCTAGGATCCTAACAGATTCTTACGAAAAAGGTACAAGATTCCCATTTTTTTGGGGCTGGAATGTAGTAGATTCTTATGTATTTAACAAGTATAACCCAAGAATAAGTCTGTTGTAACAATTAGTGCACTAATGAAAATAAAAGCATACGCATAGATCAACACATGTTAAAGGGTATAGATCATACCTTAGAAGAGCCCTTCACACTACCAGTTCCTTTGCTAGAACTAGCTTGGGAAACCTTGTTACTTGCCCTCACTAACTGAGTCAAATTCTTTATTGTTGCAGACACAGCAATGGCACTAATAAGACAAACAGCCGGTGTAGCGACAAGAATTAACCGGACCATGACACCAGCAAAATACATGCTCGTCAGGCCATACATCACTATAAATATCGTGGCATCCGACAACCGCTTGAAACAGAAATAAAGACCTGCTGGGAAAAGGAAGAGAAGTACGTGGAAGTCAAACATGAAAGAGGACCAAGCTGTTGGTTGATGCTCAGAGACTGACGCAATAATCGGAATGTGATCCTTTGCATACGTCGGATCAAGCAAAGAATAAAATCTTCCTGTCCATGGAGAGATATACCCAGAGGCCATTCCAACACCCAAAGCAACAGCGCCAACACCAACAGCGGAGGTAACAGTTACCCTCAAAAAGGCTTGAAACAGTTTTGTGTCACTTAACAGGTGCTTGACCCAGTCTAAAAAGTTAAAAACCTGAACAAATCATCGCAAGTTAGCGGAATAAAAAAGAATTAATATTGAATCTTTAGTATAAGCTAAAATGAATACACAGTAATAAAGATTTTGTGCAATCTGTGTTAACGTATTACTAGTAAGTACGTGATGCATACTTGAAAGGAAGATGAAATAAATAGAAAAAAAATTTACATCGGCTTAAAGGTTCAAAAACACTCCCATATTGGAGATGGAAGAAAGAATAAACACCACTTGAAGAGTTATGAAACAAACTAAATAAGACGCCCAACAAGCATTAAGTAGAATTTTTCAGGAAATCCTAATAAACAAGTAACAATATAATCTCAAAAGTACTAAAACCCCACTTTTTTCGTTTTTCCAAAGTTCTTGTATCGTTTAGTACATAAATATATATTTTTTAGCACAAGGGTTTCTAACATGCTTGAAAGCGACAAAATTGAAGATATAACCAGAAATGTCGTTAAGATTAAGCCGGGTTGGATTAACATGTTCAATGGTTTAAGAGGGAATATAGCTTAGTCATACAAAAACTAATTCAGAATAAGAAAATAATGAAACCTGAAGCAAGAAGAAGACACCCATGGCAGCCATATGCTCCCCAGACTGCACATGTTGGAAACCCACGAATCGTATCTGCATAGCTAGTAACATACCCAACACGTACATGCAATTATAAGCGACATACAACCTCATCGAATATCTTCCCGTTACCAAAAGCACCAACACGTAAAGCGGAATCAAATTTATTATAAACACATAACCACCCCATGCGGAGACCATGTAAAAGTAGCCAAAAGCCGAGGCAAGAGCCCAAGCAAGAGACCCTGTATTCACAGCCTTCACAAACAAGTAGAAAGTGAGGAGCAGAGCGAATATCGCCACACCCTCATTGTCATACGACCCCGCCACCGAGCGTGAGATATAACCGGGGCAGATTGCGATCAATGCAGCAGCAACAAGTCCGGCACCAGAGTCCCAAATCTCTTTACCAAAGAAGTACGCCACCAAGGTCGTATTGGACGCGAAGAATGGTGCCGTCAGAACACATACCTCGCGTATGTGGACAGCGAAGCGCAGGAATCGCAGGCCCCAATAGATGATGGCCGCAGTGACCATGAGGCCCGGGTAGAGTGTTCCGCCGATGATCCGACCGAGAGGGTACCTATAATCAGTATTATAACCGGAAAACATTTAATGATAATTTTGGTATCCCATACAAAATTTATGCTCTTCCGGTTCCCAAAATGGATAATAAGAAAGCCATTTAATAACAATAATAATAATACTGACCCTTTACCAAATACCAAAGTTTCCAGTTAAAATCCAATATATTGTAAATCAATGATACATAATTATAAAATTCAAGAATAAACCCAACACTTTGGGCATTTTGAATTGGTAACCTTAAGTTTCTTCTAGCACGTCGAATTATAAACATAAATGAACAATATGAACGGAACATGTAAAAAAAGGGATAAAATATGGACGCTTTACAAAAGAAAGATTCAAAACGTTTACTCATGAAATCCCTCCATAAACATATAATTGAAAAAAAAAAAATCAAATCAAAGGATAAATATCGTACCAGCTCTCGGAGTCAAACCAGTTCCAGAACTCGTAGAAACCCTTCTGGGTCAAGAAGAGGGTCGTACGGTAGTTAAAGTAGGGATCGAACTCGTGGATCATGGACTCATAGCGGAGAACGCTGAAGAGACGAGTGATGAAAGCCAAGACGTACACCAGAAATAGGATGGACACGCGGATCAGAAGTTCCTGCTGCTTCGTCTTCAGCTTCAGCTTCATTTTCATCGTCTTCGTCACCAGATCCAACGGCTGCTGGTGGCCGTTTACCACCGCATCGGGCTTTGTGCCGGCCATGAAATGCGACCGATCGATCGTTCGATTGAATGATTGATTGATGAGTTTTGGGGATCTCTTTTGTTTTTCCGTAACTTAGAATAGGAGTTTATTTTCCATGAATTCTAAAACCATAAACCAATATTATGTGAGGAAGTAGTATAGACTATAATACTAATCTTAAGAGTAGAGTAGAGGAAGAAGGAAGCGAGTAGCAAACGTATATCATTTATCCCCAAATGTCGATGTCAAATTGTCAATCTTACCAATTTTCCATTACCAACCCCATTCACAAGGAAGAGGAGTCCTATCCCAAAAACATCCCCTGTTTTGTCTAAATACACTTTTGACCCCATTATTATTATTATTATTATTATTATTAGGCGAATCAAATGTACTAAAATCACACAAAATACCCTAAAGAAAAAAAATTTCAACAAAATGGCCCTTCATTTTTTGGAAATAAAATTACCTTTTTTAGTCAATACTAAGCGTTATTTTAAATATGATTTAACTAAAATAATGAATAAAAAATTAAAGTGTTTAATTAAAATAACCCAATATAGAAGTTACCTGATTAAAATAGTAATGTAGTAGCTTTCCTATATTAAATAAAATCAAAAACAATAATTCAACCAATTTATTTTGAATTTATTTAACAATTAATTCAATCAATAAATTACTCATGAATTCATTACTTATCTCACTTTTGACTTAAAACATTTAGCGAAAATAACATAAGTTATCGATATGCAGAAAATATGTCGTATTGTTACAAGAAAGTATATGAGCTAGCAAATGAACCCGATGGACATATATAGATTAAGCTCCTATAATCACAAAAATACTTATTCACAAATAAGTTCATCACATGAATATAATCTCTAGTGTTATTCCACTACAATATATATTATACTACAAAATACATTCATTCTATAAACTCTAGTTCATCACATGTATTTTATTCTTTGTGTTTAGGGTTTTGAGTTTGGGGTCTACAGTTTTGGGGATTTGGGATTTTGGGATTGGGGTTTTGAGGTTTGGGGTTTTACGTTTTTAGGGTTTTAGGTTTGGGGGTCTTCGGGTTTGGGGTTCGGTGTTTGGGATTTGGGGGTTTAGGGTTTCAAGGTTTTAGGGTTTGGGGGTCAGGCATTTGGGGGTTCGAGGTTTAGAGGCTCGGGGTTTAGGGTTTAGGGTTCAGAGGCTTGGGGTTCGGGGTCTCGTTCGGTTTATGGTTTAGGGTTTAGGTTAGGGTTTGCATTTGGGTTAGGGGTCTGGCGTTTTTGGTTTAGGGTTTAGGGTTTAGGGTTTGGGGTTTAGGGCTTAGGGTTTAGGGTTTAGGGTTTAGGGTTTGGGGTATAGGGTTTGGGGTATAGGGGTTAGGGTTTAAGGTTTTGGGTTTGGGGTTTAGGGTTTAGGGTTTGGGGTATAGGGTTTAGGGTTTAGGGTTTAGGGTTTTGGGTTTGGGGTATAGGGTTTAGGGGTTAGGGTTTAGGGTTTGGGGTTTGGGGTTTGGGGTTTGGGGTTTGGGGTTTGGGGTTTGGGGTTTGGGGTTTGGGGTTTGG
>NW_010363737.1:57521-58250 GCF_000414095.1 Morus notabilis | reverse complement strand
ATGACCGCAAGGATCTTGTCTCACTATCTCACGTTCTGAGATGGAGAATTGCCGTGAAACAAGATCGTTGATCTATCGATACGATCACACCAAAAACCACTCGTTGATTCAAGACTATGACTTTAAGTGTTTTGGGATGAAAGAGTGGGCTCTTTTCAAAAAACCTAAGGAAACAATTTTTCCTTCTATTTTGTCTCAAAATTCCGGCCACCCTAAGGAGAGAAAAGTGTGAGATATTTTCTTCTCTTAGAAAAACATAGCTAGGGTTTTCAACAATATCCTTTTATAGGAGGAAATTCAAAAACTCAAGCCCTAGATGGGATTTTCGAATTTCCCCTTCTCTCTAGGATCAAAATCTGAAATTCCCCATATGGCTAGGGATTTTTGAATTTTCCTTCTCTCTTTTGGAGCAAAATTCGAATTCCCCATATAGCAAGGGATTTCTGAATTTTCCAAATAAAATCAACTTTCTCTCTCCTTTAGTTGCCAAATAAAATCATGTTTAAATTTTATTTTGAATTTTAAATTAATCACTATTAATTTCAAAATGCAAATTCATTCCTTTTATTTTTCAATAATCAAATAAATGAAAAATAACACAATGAATTTTTAAACATAATTATATAACAAAATATCAGTTTCTATTTTCCCACTTATTAGAGCTAGCCTTGAGACCGAATGGACCCACATGAACAAAGCTATGGAATTACAATACTCGACTAACTTATC
>NW_010363737.1:54241-55151 GCF_000414095.1 Morus notabilis | reverse complement strand
AGATTTCATAATCTAAGGCAGCAGCAATGGATAGAAGAATGCGGATGGATTTAAGCATAGGCACCGGAGAGAAGGTATCCTCATAGTCAATTCCTTCTTTCTGGGTGTAGCCCTTGGCTACTAGTCTTGCTTTGAATGTCTCTACATTCCCATCTGGACCCCTCTTCTTCTTGTAGATCCATTTACACCCTACGGGTTTTACCCCTTCAGGAGGATCTACCAGAGTCCATACGCCATTTTTATACATCGATTGTATTTCGGCATTCATGGCTTCATGCCATAGGTTTGCTTCAGAACTTACCATAGCCTGCGAGTAGGAGACAGGTTCATCAACGTCTAAATCTGAGACTACAATCAATGCATCTCCATAAGACATATACCTATTTGGTTGTCTCACAACCCTCCCACTATGTCGAGGCTCTATTGGTGTTAGTTCTTGTTGTGGTTCATCTGTTATCGGTTCAGGAATAGAACGTGGACATGTTACCTGAACATTTTCACCAGTCAATTCCTCAAGTACAAGCCTGCTTCTAGGCTTCATATTCTTCACAAAATCCTCTTCCAGAAAATGAGCATTCGTGCTAACGAATGTTTTCTGATCGGTAGGACTATAGAAGATGTAGCCTTTTGTCCCTTTAGGATATCCTACAAATAGGCATAATTCTGAACGACTGGCTAGCTTACCAGTCTTCTTTCTAAGCACATGTGCTGGGCAACCCCATATTCTGGTGTGGCCAAGAGATGACTTCTTGCCACTCCATCTCTCATATGGAGTTCCAGGCACTGCTTTGGATGGAACTTGGTTCAGAATATATGCCGCTGTTTCCAAAGCATATCCCCAAAAGGAATCTGGAAGGGATGAGTAACTCATCATTGATCTAACCATATCTAATAGAGTTCGGTTCCTTCT
>NW_010363737.1:53700-54198 GCF_000414095.1 Morus notabilis | reverse complement strand
CCTTCTTCTTTAAGAAAGTCTTCGAACTCTCCCAGCAAGTATTCACCACCACGATCGGATCGTAGTGTTTTGATCTGTTTGTCTAATTGTTTTTCAACCAAGGCCTTGAATTCTTTGAACTTTTCAAAGGTTTCAGACTTTTGACGCATTAGATAAATATGACCAAAACGAGAATAGTCATCTGTGAAGGTTATGAGTTCTAGGCATTCATCAGCTCTATTACCCTTTGCTGAAAAGGGTCTCTTGGTCATTTTTCCTTCTATGCAGGATTCACATGTAGGTAGTGAGCCTACACTTAAGGTTTGTAAGGGACCGTCTCTTACCAACCTTTTGATCCTGTCAAGGCTAATATGTCCAAGACGTAGATGCCATTTATAGGTTTGATCTGTTGGGTCTAACCTCAATCTTTTACTATCCCTAATTGAATCATTATTCAATTCAGTATCATAAATCGTTGGAATAATTGGTTTGACGTAGAACAGATTGTTTATCATGACT
>NW_010363737.1:47024-52972 GCF_000414095.1 Morus notabilis | reverse complement strand
TTGCAACACATTGCTGATTGATGCTAAAATATAGCACCTAGCGATCTCATCGGAACGCATCCAAGCAGTGTATGCGTCTCGCTCCTCTTGAGTGGACTCATCAGTCGGCTCAAGAGGACAGGGGGTGGTGAGCACATGCTTGTGCTTGTCTACCGTCAATATGATATCAAGGTTACGTTTCCAGTCAACGTAATTTTCACCCACTAGTTTGTTTGTACTAAGAATTTGTGCGATCGGGGATAAAGACATGATTGCTGAAAAATAAAATAAAGCGGCGTTGGCAATTTGCTTAAATTTAGGAAAAGTATGATGCATGAATGCAAGTACTTAAACATAAAGAAAATCCTTAAAAAATGTTTCATCTATGGTGTTACGATCATAAATGGCAACACGTCCCACCTAGGGGTGGCGTCCGTGAAGCCTCCTATCGTATCGAGACTCCTCTCGTTTGGTCCACTTCACAGGATGTCTCCACATCTAGTGCAACCAATCACCATCCTTTTGGTCACCTCAGATCCATTGCCTAGCTCCTATGGGAGGTTACAATGATCTTCAGTCTAAGTGTTTAACCGACTAATCGACTCTAGAGGTTGTTATGAACTAGCGATCCATCTAGGGATGGTCCCGCCTCACTACTTCCTTTTCGAGTCTTATCTTCTTTAAGCAACCTGATGACTCCTTAGCGACATGTCTCGTGGGTTTCTCCCATTGAAGTGAGCACCACTAAGGTGGTTCTTAGCCCATCCACGTGTCACGATCAGGCTAAAGTCGGAGACCTTGGGAACGTTTCAACGCAAACGACCCTCCCACTTAGCTTTTTGAAAAAAATGGATTTTGTTTTTAAAAATTAAGTCCAATTAATAATTTGTCAACAAAATTATAACCCTTATAAAGTTGTTGTTGCATTTTATAACACTTTATAAAATTTACCCATTACATTTATAATTATAACAATTTATAATATTAAACTACAATGATGCATGAACATGTTTGCATGGCAATTTGATATTGGCATCTCTATATCCTATATGGCATGTTATAATGATGCGAGATTAAATAATAAATCATACATTCACAATTTAACCTCTCTATGGCTCATTTCTAATTACAACCCATAAAACAAATGAAAACAATTACAATAATTTTCTTCATCTTGTCTCCTTGGCATCTTCACAATTTTCCCTTCTCATGATCCCTGAAAAATTGAAAATGTTTTTGTGGAAAAATTTAAAATTTGAAATTCAAAATTTTTTTTTTATTTGGGCTGGGCTCGGGACAATCCCGAGCCCACCATCTTTGCCTCGGCAGGGCCAGGCCTTGCCTAGCGCAGCATGGGCTGCTAAGCCAGGCAGCCCTTGCGCGCTCAGTATGGGCCGCGGCCCTTGCCTGGGCAAGGCCAGCGGCAGGGCCTGCAGGCCCGTTATGCCCGGCGGCCCCGCCAGGGTTTCAGAAAACCCTGGCGCACGCTAGGGTTTTGGGTTTAGGGTTTAGGGTTTTGGGTTTTGGGTTTAGGGTTTTAGGGTTTTGGGTTTAGGGTTTAGGGTTTTGGGTCTAGGGTCTAGGGTCTAGGGTCTAGGGTTTAGGGTTTAGGGTTTAGGGTTTAGGGTTTAGGGTTTAGGGTTTTGGGTTTTGGGTTTTGGGTTTTGGGTTTAGGGTTTTGGGTTTTGGGTTTTGGGTTTTAGGGTTTTAGGTTTAGGGTTTAGGGTTTTGGGTTTAGGGTTTTGGGTTTTGGGTTTAGGGTTTAGGGTCTAGGGTTTAGGGTTTAGGGTTTAGGGTTTAGGTTTCGGGGTTTTGGGTTTGGGGTTTAGGGTTTAGGGTTTGGGGTTTGGGGTTTTGGGTTTAGGGTTTAGGGTTTAGGGTCTAGGGTCTAGGGTTTAGGGTCTAGGGTTTGGGGTTTAGGGTTTGGGGTTTGGGGTTTAGGGTTTAGGGTTCGGGGTTTTGGGTTTGGATTTAGGGTTTAGGGTTTAGGGTTTGGGGTTTGGGGTTTGGGGTTTAGGGTTTAGGGTTTAGGGTTTAGGGTTTGGGGTTTGGGGTTTGGGGTTTAGGGTTTAGGGTCTAGGGTCTAGGTTTAGGGTCTGGGGTTTAGGGTTTAGGGTTTAGGGTTTAGGGTTTGGGGTTTGGGGTTTAGGGTTTAGGGTTTAGGGTTTAGGGTTTGGGGTTTGGGGTTTGGGGTATAGGGCTTGGGGCTAAGGGTTTAGGATTTAGGGTTTAGGGTTTAAGGTTCAGGGTTCTTGGTTCACGGTTCACAGTCCAGGGTTCTGGTTCAGGGTCCAGGGTTCTGGGCTCGGGGATCAGGGCGCAGGGTTTAGGGCTAGGGGCTCATGGTTAAGGGTTAAGGGTTAAGGGTTCATGGTTCAATGTTAAGGGTCCAGGGTTCAGGGTTCAAGGTTCAAGGGACATGGTTCAGGGTTCAGGGTTCAGGGTTTAGGGTTCAGGGTTGAGGGTTTCGGGTTCTGGGTCTGGGTTCATGGTTGGGGGTTTAAGGGGTTTTGGGTTTAGGGTTCAGGGTTCAGGGTTTGGAGTTCAGGGTTCAGGGTTCGGGGTTCGGGGTTTGGGGTTCGTTGTTCGGGGTTCAGAGTTTAGGGTTTAGTGTTTGGGGTTTAGGGTTTACGGCTTAGGGTTTAGGGTTTAGGGTTTGCGGTTTTGGGTTTGGAGTTTGGAATTTGGGGGTTGGGGTTTAGGGTTTAGGGTTTGGGGTTTAGGGTTTGGGGTTCAGGGTTTGGCGTTCGTGGTTCAGGTATCGGGGTTTGAGGTTTGGGGTTCACGGCTCACGGTTCAGGGTTCAGGGTTCAGGGTTCACGGTTCACGGCTCAGGGTTCAGTGTTCAGGATTCAGGGTTTAGGGTTTCGGGTTCTGGGGTTTGCGTTCAAGGTTGGGGGTTTGCGGGGTTTTTGATTTAGGGTTCAGGGTTCAGGGTTCACGGTTCACGGCTCAGGGTTCAGTGTTCAGGATTCAGGGTTTAGGGTTTCGGGTTCTGGGGTTTGCGTTCAAGGTTGGGGGTTTGCGGGGTTTTTGATTTAGGGTTCAGGGTTCAGGGTTCACGGTTCACGGCTCAGGGTTCAGTGTTCAGGATTCAGGGTTTAGGGTTTCGGGTTCTGGGGTTTGCGTTCAAGGTTGGGGGTTTGCGGGGTTTTTGATTTAGGGTTCAGGGTTCAGGGTTCACGGTTCACGGCTCAGGGTTCAGTGTTCAGGATTCAGGGTTTAGGGTTTCGGGTTCTGGGGTTTGCGTTCAAGGTTGGGGGTTTGCGGGGTTTTTGATTTAGGGTTCAGGGTTCAGGGTTCACGGTTCACGGTTCAGGGTTCAGTGTTCAGGATTCAGGGTTTAGGGTTTCGGGTTCTGGGGTTTGCGTTCAAGGTTGGGGGTTTAGGGGGTTTTTGATTTAGGGTTCAGGGTTCAGGGTTCAGGGTTCAGAGTTCGGGGTTCAGGGTTCGGGGTTCGGGGTTTGGGGTTCGGGGTTCAGGGTTTAGGGTTTAGTTTTTAGGGTTTAGGGTTTGGGGTTATGGGTTTGGGGTCTGGGGATTTGGGTTTAGGGTTTAGGGTTTGGGGTTTGGGGTTCACGGTTCAGGGTTCAGGGTTCAGAGTTCGGGGTTCAGGGTTCGGGGTTCGGGGTTTGGGGTTCGGGGTTCAGGGTTTAGGGTTTAGGGTTTAGGGTTTAGGGTTTAGGGTTTGGGGTTTGGGGTTCAGGGTTTGGCGTTCGTGGTTCAGGTATCGGGGTTTGAGGTTTGGGGTTCACGGTTCAGGGTTCAGGGTTCAGGGTTCAGGGTTCAGGGTTCACGGTTCACGGTTCACGGTTCAGGGTTCAGGATTCAGGGTTTAGGGTTTTGGGTTCTGGGGTTTGCGTTCAAGGTTGGGGGTTTACGGGGTTTTTGATTTAGGGTTCAGGGTTCAGGGTTCAGAGTTCGGGGTTCAGGGTTCGGGGTTCGGGGTTTGGGGTTCGGGGTTCAGGGTTTAGGGTTTAGGGTTTAGGGTTTAGGGTTTGGGGTTAAGGGTTTGGGGTCTGGGGATTTGGGTTTAGGGTTTAGGGTTTGGGGTTTAGGGTTTAGGGTTTAGGGTTTGGGGTTTGGTGTTTAGGGTTTAGGGTCTAGGGTTTAGGGTCTAGGGTTTGGTGTTTAGGGTCTAGGGTTTATGGTTTCGGGTTTGGGGTTTGGGGTTTAGGGTTTAGGGTTTAGGGTTCGGAGTTTTGGGTTTGGGGTTTAGGGTTTGGGGTTTGGGGTTTTGGGTTTGGGGTTTGTGGTTTGGGGTTTAGGGTTTAGGGTTTGGGGTTTTTGGTTTGAGGTTTAGGGTTTGGGTTTAGGGTTCAGGGTTTGGGGTTTGGGATGTGGGGTTTGGGGTATGGGGTTTGGGGTTTAGGGTTCAGGGTTCGGAGTTCGGGGTTCAGGGTTCGGGGTTCGGGGTTCGGGACTAGGTTCACGGTTCAGGGTTCAGGGTTCAAGATTCAGGGTTCAGGGTTTAGGGTTCAGGGTTCGGAGTTCGGGGTTCAGGGTTCGGGGTTCGGGGTTCGGGACTAGGTTCACGGTTCAGGGTTCAGGGTTCAGGGTTCAGGGTTCAGGGTTTAGGGTTCAGGGTTTACGGTTTAGGATTTGGGGTTTGGGGTTTTGGGTTCGGTGTTCAGGGTTCGGCGCTCGGGGTTCAGGGTTCGCGGTTTGAGGTTCGGGGTTCACGGTTCACGGTTCAGGGCTCAGGGTTCAGGGTTCAGGGTTCTAGGTTCACGGTTCAGGGTTCAGGGTTCAAGATTCAGGGTTCAGGGTTTAGGGTTTTGGGTCTGGGTTCAGGGTTAGGGATTTAGGGGGTTTTGGGTTTAGGGTTCAGGGTTCGGAGTTCGGGGTTCAGGGTTCGGGGTTCAGGTTTGGGGTTCGGGGTTCGGGGTTCAGGGTTTAGGGTTTATGGTTTGGTGTTTGGGGTTTGAGGTTTGGGGTTTGGTGTTTAGGGTTTAGGGTTTGGGGTTTTGGTTTTGGGGTTTGGGGTTTTGGGTTTGCGGTTTAGGGTTTAGGGTTTAGGGTTAAGGGTTTACGATTCAGGGTTCAGTGCTCAGGGGGCTCAGGGCTTAGCGTTCAGGTTTCAGGGCTCAGGATTCAGGGTTCAGGGTTCAGGATTCAAGGCTGGGGCTCAGTGCTCTGGGCTCGGCGCTCGGGGCTCGAGGTTCGGTGTTCGGGGTTCGGGGTTCAGGGTTTTGGGTTCAGGGTTCTGGGTTCAGGGTTCGGGGTTCGGGGTTCAGGGTTCGGGGTTCGGGGTTCAGGGTTCGGGGTTCGGGGTTCTGGGTTCAGGGTTCTGGGTTCGGGGTTTAAGGTTTAAGGTTCAGGGTTCAGGGTTCACGGATCAGGGTTTACGGTTCAGGGCTCATGGCTCAGGGCTCAGGACTCGGGGCTCAGGGTTCGGGGTTCAGTGTTTAGGGTTTGGGGATTTGGGTTTGGGGTTCAGGGTTTGGGGTTTGGGGTTCGGGGTTTAGGGTTCGGGGTCACCGTTCAGGGTTCAGGGTTCAGGGTTCAGGGTTCAGGGCTCAGGGCTCAGGGCTCAGTGCTCAGGGTTCAGCGCTCAGGTCTCAGGGTTAAGGGTTCAGGGTTCAGAGTTGAGGGTTTAGGATTTGCAGTTTGGGGTTTAGGGTTTGGGGTTCGGGGTTCAGGGTTCGGCATTCGGGGTTCTGGGTTCACGATTCACAGTTCAGGGTTCATGGTTCAGGGTTCAAGGTTCAGGGCTCAGGGTTCAGGGTGTAGGGTTCAGGGTTCAGGGTTCAGTGTTACGGGTTCGGGGATCGGGGTTCGGGGTGTGGGGTTTAGGGTTTGGGGTTTAGAGTTTAGGGTTTCGCGTATAGGGTTCGGGGTTTGGGGTTTGGGGTTTGGGGTTTGAGGTTTGGGGTTTAGGGTTTGGTGTTTAGGGTTTAGGGTATAGGGTTTAGGGTTTGGGGCTTTGGGTTTGGGGTTTGGGGTTTGGGGTTTGGGGTTTGGGGTTT
>NW_010363737.1:39961-46748 GCF_000414095.1 Morus notabilis | reverse complement strand
TTAGGGTTTAGGGTTTAGGGTTTGGGGTTTTTTGGGGTTTAGGGTTTAGGGTTTGGGGTTTGGGGGTTGGGGTTTGGGGTTTGGGGTTTGGGGTATAAGGTTTAGGGTTTGGGGTGTAGGGTTTGGGGTTCAGGGTTCGGCGTTCGTGGTTCAGGTTTTGGGGTTTGAGGTTCGGGGTTCACGGTTCAGGGTTCAGGGTTCAGGGTTCACGGTTCAGGGTTCACGGTTCAGGGTTCATGATTCATGGTTTTTGGTTTCGGGTTCTGGGGTCTGGGTTCAAGGTTGGGGGTTTAGGGGGTTTTGGGTTTAGGGTTTAGGGTTTAGGGTTTAGAGTTCGGGGTTCAGGGTTCGGGGTTCGTGGTTTGGGGTTCGAGGTTCGGGGTTCAGGGTTTAGGGTTTAGGGTTTGGGGGTGGTTTAGGGTTTAGGGTTTGGGGTTAAGGGTTTGGGGTTTGGGGTTTTGGGTTTAGGGTTTAGGGTTTGGGGTTTATGGTTTAGGGTTTGGGGTTTAGGATTTAGGGTTTAGGGTTTAGGGTCTAGGGTTTAGGGTCTAGGGTTTAGGGTCTAGGGTTTCATGTTCAGGGTTTAGGGTTTGGGGTTTGGGGTATGGGGCTTGGGGCTAAGGGTTTAGGGTTTAGGGTTTAGGGTTTAAGGTTCACGGTTCACGGTTCACGGTTCACGGTTCACAGTTCAGGATTCAGGTTCAGGGTCAGGGTTTAGGGTTCAGGGTTCAGGGTTCAGGGTTCTGGGCTCGGGGCTCAGGGTTAAGGGTTAAGGGTTCAGGGTTCATGGTTCAATGTTAATGGTTCAGGGTTCAGGATTCATGGTTCAAGGGACATGGTTAAGGGTTCAGGGTTAAGGGTTCAGGGTTTAGGGTTCAGGGGTGAGGGGTTTGGGTTCTGGGGTCTGGGTTGAGGTTTAGGGGGTTTTGGGTTTAGGGTTCAGGGTTTAGGGTTTGGGGTTTAAGGTTTGGGGTTTGGGTTTTGGGGTTTGGGGTTTTGGGTTTGGGGTTTAGGGTTGGTTAAGGGTTTACGATTCAGGGTTCAGGGTTCAGGGCTCAGGGTTCAGGTTTCAGGGCTCAGGATTCAGGGTTCAAGGCTAGGGCTCAGGGCTCGGCACTCGGGGCTCGAGTTTCGGTGTTCGGTGTTCGGGGTTCGGGGTTCTGGGTTCAGGGTTCTGGGTTCGGGGTTTGTGGTTCGGGGTTCAGGGTTTAGGGTTCACGGATCAGGGTTTAAGGTTCAAGGTTCAGGCATCAGTGTTCAGGGTTCAGGGTTCAGGGTTTACGGTTCAGGGCTCATGGCTCAAGGCTCAGGACTCGGGGCTCGGGGTTCGGGGTTCAGTGTTTAGGGTTTGGGGATTTGGGTTCGGGGTTCTGGGTTTGAGGTTCAGGATTTGAGGTTTGGGGTTCGGGGTTCAGGGTTCGGGGTCACAGTTCAGGTTTCAGGGTTCAGGGTTTAGGGCTCAGGGCTCAGGGTTCAGGGCTCAGGTCTCAGGGTTAAGGGTTCAGGGATCAGAGTTGAGCGTTTAGGATTTATAGTTTGGGGTTTAGGGTTTGGGGTTCGGGGTTCAGGGTTCGGTATTTGGGGTTCAGGGTTCACGGTTCACAGTTCAGGGTTCATGGTTCATGGTTCAGGGTTCAGGGCTCAGGGTTCAGGGTGTAGGGTTCAGGGTTCAAGGTTCAGTGTTAGGGGTTCGGGGATCGGGGTTCGGGGTTTAGGGTTTGGGGTTTAGAGTTTAGGGTTTTGGGTTCGGGGTTCGGGGTTTGGGGGTTGAGGTTTGGGGTTTGAGGTTTTGGGTTAAGGGTTTGGTGTTTAGAGGGGTTTAGGGATTGGGGTTTGGGGTTTAGAGTTTAGGGTTTTGGGTTTAGGGTTCGGGCTTTGGGGTTTGGGGTTTGGGGTTTGAGGTTTGGGGTTTAGGGTTTGGTGTTTATGGTTTAGGGTATAGGGTTTAGGGTTTGGGGTTTGGGGTTTGAGGTTTGGGGTTTAGGGTTTGGGGTTAAGGGTTTGGGGTTTGGGGTTTGAGGTTTGGGGTTTAGGGTTTGGGGTTAAGGGTTTGGGGTTTGGGGTTTGAGGTTTGGGGTTTAGGGTTTGGGGTTAAGGGTTTGGGGTTTGGGGTTTGAGGTTTGGGGTTTAGGGTTTGGGGTTAAGGGTTTGGGGTTTGGGGTTTGAGGTTTGGGGTTTAGGGTTTGGGGTTAAGGGTTTGGGGTTTGGGGTTTGAGGTTTGGGGTTTAGGGTTTGGGGTTAAGGGTTTGGGGTTTGGGGTTTGAGGTTTGGGGTTTAGGGTTTGGGGTTAAGGGTTTGGGGTTTGGGGTTTGAGGTTTGGGGTTTAGGGTTTGGGGTTAAGGGTTTGGGGTTTGGGGTTTGAGGTTTGGGGTTTAGGGTTTGGGGTTAAGGGTTTGGGGTTTGGGGTTTGAGGTTTGGGGTTTAGGGTTTGGGGTTAAGGGTTTGGGGTTTGGGGTTTGAGGTTTGGGGTTTAGGGTTTGGGGTTAAGGGTTTGGGGTTTGGGGTTTGAGGTTTGGGGTTTAGGGTTTGGGGTTAAGGGTTTGGGGTTTGGGGTTTGAGGTTTGGGGTTTAGGGTTTGGGGTTAAGGGTTTGGGGTTTGGGGTTTGAGGTTTGGGGTTTAGGGTTTGGGGTTAAGGGTTTGGGGTTTGGGGTTTGAGGTTTGGGGTTTAGGGTTTGGGGTTAAGGGTTTGGGGTTTGGGGTTTGAGGTTTGGGGTTTAGGGTTTGGGGTTAAGGGTTTGGGGTTTGGGGTTTGAGGTTTGGGGTTTAGGGTTTGGGGTTAAGGGTTTGGGGTTTGGGGTTTGAGGTTTGGGGTTTAGGGTTTGGGGTTAAGGGTTTGGGGTTTGGGGTTTGGGGTTTGGGGTTCGGGGTTCAGGGTTCGGCATTCGGGTTTCGGGGGTTCACGGTTCACAGTTCAGGGTTCATGGTTCAGGGTTCAAGGTTCAGGGTTCAGGGTTCAGGGTTCAGGGTTCAGGGCTCAGTGTTCAGTGTGTAGGGTTAAGGGTTAAGGGTTAAAGGTTTGGGGTTCAGGGATCGGGTTCGGGGTTGGGGTTTAGGGTTTGGGGTTTGGGGTTTTGGGTTTTGGGTTTAGGGTTCGGGGTTTGGGGTTTGGGGTTCGGGGTTTAGTTCTTGCCTTAATGTTCATGGGACGACAAACATCACTGTGCACAAGTTCAAGAACATCTTCAGCCCTATTGCCTTTAGGGTCTAGGGTTTAGGGTCTAGGGTCTAGGGTTTAGGGTTTAGGGTTTAGGGTTTCTGGTTCAGGGTTTGGGGTTTGGGGTTTGGGGTTTGGGGTTTGGGGTATGGGGTTTGGGGTTTAGGGTTAAGGGTTTAGGGTTTAAGGTTCAGGGTTTAGAGTTCAGGGCTCAGGGTTCAGGGCTCAGGGCTCAGGGTTCAGGGTTCTGGGCTTGGGGCTCAGAGTTCAAGGTTCTGGGTTTAGGGTCCAGGGTTCAGGGCTCGGGGCTCGGGGCTCGAGGTTCGTGGTTCGGGGTTTGGGGTTTGGGGTTCGGTGTTCAGCGTTCAGGGTTCGGGGTTCTGGGTTTGGGGTTCGGGGTTCGGGGTTCGGGATTCACGGTTCACGGTTCTCGATTCAGGTTCAGTGTTCAGGGTTCAGGGTTCAGGGATCAGGGTGTAAGGTTCAGGGTTCTGGGCTCAGGGCTCAGGGCGCAGGGTTTAGGGCTAGAGGCTAAGGGTTCTGGGTTCAGGGTTCAGGGTTCAGGGTTCATGGTTCTGTGTTAAAGGTTAAGGGTTCAGGGTTCAGAATTTAGGGGACATGGTTCAGGGTGCAGGATTCAGGGTTCAGGGTTTAGGGTTCAGGGTTAAAGGTTTGCGGTTTAGGATTTGGCATTTGGGGTTTAGGGTTCGGGGTTCAGGGTTCGGCGTTCGGGGTTCAAGGTTCGGGGTTTGAGGTTCGGGGTTCACGATTCACGATTCAGGGTTCATGGTTCAGGGTTCAGGGTTCAGGGTTCAGGGTTCACCATTCAGGGTTTAGGATTCAGGATTCAGGGTTCAGGGTTTAGGGTTCTGGGGTTTAGGGGGTTTTGGGTTTAGGGTTCAGGGTTCAGGGTTCGGAGTCCGGGTTTAGGGTTCGGGGTTCAGGGTTCGGGGTTCGAGGTTCATGGTTTAGGGTTTAGGGTTTAGGGTTTGGGTTTTGGGGATTAGGGTTTGGGGTTTTGGGTTTAGGGTTTACGGTTTAGGGTTTAGGGTTTGGGGTTTGGGGTTTTGGGTCTGGGGTTTAGGGTTTGGGGTTTGGGGTTTGGGGTTAGGGGTTTAGGGTTTAGGGTTTGGGGTTTTGGGTTTGGGGTTCAGGGTTTGGCGTTCGTGGTTCAGGTGTCAGGGTTTGAGGTTCGGGGTTCACGGTTCAGGGTTCAGGATTCAAGGTTTAGGGTTTCGGGTACTGGGGTCTGGGTTCAAGGTTGGGGGTTTAGGGTTTAGGGTTTCAGGGTTCAGAGTTCAGGGTTCGGGGTTTGGGGTTCGGGGTTCGGGGTTCGGGGTTCGGGGTTTAGGGTTTAGGGTTTGGGGTTTAGGGTTTAGGGTTTGGTGTTAAGGGTTTGGGGTTTGGGGTTTTGGATTTAGGGTTTAGGGTTTGGGGTTTAGGGTTTGGGGTTTGGGGTTTGGGGTTTAGGGTTTAGGGTTTAGGGTTTAGGGTTTAGGGTTTAGGGTTTCATGTTTAGGGTTTAGGGTTTGGGGTTTGGGTTTGGGGTATGGGGTTTGGGGCTAAGGGTTTAGGGTTTAGGGTTTAGGGTTTAAGGTTCAGGGGTCAGGGTTCACGGTTCACAGTTTAGGGTTCAGGTTCAGGGTTCAGGGTTTAGGGTTTAGGGTTTAAGGTTCAGGGTTCAGGGTTCACGGTTCACAGTTCATGGTTCAGGTTTAGGGTTTAGGGTTTAAGGTTCAGGGTTCACGGTTCACGGTTCACAGTTCAGGGTTTAGGTTCAGGTTCAAGGTTCAGGTTCAGGCTTCAGGGTTCAGGGTTCAGGGTTCAGGGTTCTGGGCCAGGGGCTCAGGGCGCAGGGTTTAGGGCTCGGGGCTCAGGGTTAAGGGTTATGGGTTCAGTGTTCCTGGTTCAATGTTAAGGGTTCAGGGATCAGGGTTCAGGGTTCAGGGGACATGGTTCAGGGTTCAGGGTTCAGGATCAGGGTTTAGGGTTCAGGGGTTCGGGTTTCGGGTTCTGGGGTCTGGGTTCAAGGTTGGAGGTTTAGGGCGTTTTGGGTTCAGGGTTCAGGGTTCAGGGTTCGGAGTTCGGGGTTCAGGGTTTGGGGTTCGGGGTTCGGGGCTTAGGGTTTAGGGTTTGGGTTTTGGGGTTTAGGGTGTAGGGCTTATGGTTTAGGGTTTAGGGTTTGTGGTTTTGGGTTTGGGGTTTGGGGTTTGGGGTTTGGGGTTTGGGGTTCAGGGTTCGGCGTTCGTGGTTCAGGTTTTGGGGTTTGAGGTTCGAGGTTCACAGTTCACGGTTCAGGGTTCAGGGTTCAGGGTTCAGTGTTCAGGGTTCACGGTTCAGGGTTCAGGATTCAGGGTTTAGGGTTTCAGGATCCGGGGTCTGGGTTCAAGGTTGGGGGTTTAGGGGGTTTTGGGTTTAGGGTTCTGGGTTCAGGGTTCGGACTTCGGGGTTCAGGGTTCGTGGTTCGGGGTTTGGGGTTCGGGGTTCGGGGTTCAGGGTTTAGCGTTTAGGGTTAGGGGTTTAGGGTCTAGGGTTTAGGGTTTCAGGTTATGGGTTTGGGGTTTTGGGTTTGGGGTTTCGGGTTTCGGGTTTGGGGTTTAGGGTTTAGGGTTTAGGGTTTGGGGTTTTTGGTTTGGGGTTTGGTGTTTGGGGTTTGGGGTTTGGGGTTTAGGGTTTAGGGTTTGGGGTTTGGGTTTTAGGGTTTGGGGTTTGGGTTTTAGGGTTTGGGGTTTGCGTTTTAGGGTTTGGGGTTTGTGGTTTGGGATTTAGGGTTTAGCGTTTAGGGTTAAGGGTTTAGGGTTTAGGGTTCCGGGTTCTGGGTTCAAGGCTCAGGGCTAAGGGCTCAAGGCTCAGGGTTCAGGTTTCAGGGCTCAGGATTCAGGGTTCAGGGTTCAGGGCTTGGGGCTCTGGGCTCGGTGCTCGAGGCTCGGGGTTCGGTGTTCGGGGTTCAGGGTTTGGGGCTCGGGGTTCGGTGTTCGGGGTTCAGGGTTCAGGGTTCGGAGTTCGTGGTTCGGGGTTCGGGGTTCGGGGTTTGGGGTTTGGGGTTTGGGGTTCGGGGTTCGGGGTTCGGGGTTCGGGGTTTTGGGTTTGGGGTTTGGGGTTTGGGGTTTAGGTTTAGGGTTTAGGGTTTAGGGTTTTGGGGTTTAGGGTTTAGTGTGGGGTTTAGGGTTTAGGGTTTCGGGTTTGGGGTTTGGGGTTTAGGGTTTGGGGTTTAGGGTTTGGGGTTTATGGTTTATCGTCTAGGGTTTAGGGTCTAGGATTTATGGTATAGGGTTTAGGGTATAGGGTTTAGGGTTTAGGGTTTGAGGTTTAGGGTTTTGGGTTTGGGGTTTAGGGTTTGGGGTTTAGGGATTGGGGTTTGGGGTTTAGGGTTTGGGGTTTAGGGTTTAGGGTGTAGGGTGTAGGGTCTAGGGTTTAGGGTCTAGGGTCTAGGGTCTAGGGTCTAGGGTCTAGGGTCTAGGGTCTAGGGTTTAGGGTTTAGGGTTTTGGGGTTCAGGTCAGGGTTTACGGTTTGGGGTTTGGGGTTTGGGGTTTGGGGTTTAGGGTTTAGGGTTTAGGGTTTAAGGATTAGGGTTCAGGGTTTAGGGCTCAGGGTTCAGGGCTCAGGGCTCAGGGTTCAGGGCTCAGGGCTC
>NW_010363737.1:24451-31811 GCF_000414095.1 Morus notabilis | reverse complement strand
TTGGGGTTTGGGGTTTGGGGTTTACAGTTTACGATTTAGGGTTTAAGGGTTAGGGTTTGGGGTTTGGGGTTTAGGGTTTAGGGTTTGCGGTGTGGGGTTAGGGGTTTGGGGTTAGGGTTTGGGGTTTAGGATTTAGGGTTTAGGGTTCGGGGTTTGGGGTTTGGGGTTTGGGGTTTGGGGTTTAGGGTTTAGGGTTAAGGGTTTAGGGTTCAGGGTTCAAGGCTCAGGGCTAAGGGCTCAGGGTTCGGGGTTAGGGGCTCGGGGTTCGGTGTTCGGGGTTCGGGGTTCAATGTTCAGGGCTCTGCGCTCGGGGTTCGGGGTTCAGTGTTTAGGGTTTAGGGATTTGGGTTTGGGGTTCTGGGTTTGGGGTTCGGGGTTTGGGGTTCGGGGTCACGGTTTAGGGCTCAGGGTTCAGGGTTCATGGTTTAGGGGTCAAGGTTCAGGGTTCAGGGTTCAGGGTTCAGGGTTCAGGGCTCAGGGCTCCGGGTTCAGGGTTCAGGGCTAAGGTCTCAGGGTTCAGGGTTCAGGGTTCAGAGTTGACGGTTTAGGGTTTAGGGTTTGGGGTTTGGGGTTTGGGGTTCGGGGTTTAGGGTTCGGCATTCGGGGTTCGGTTTTCGGGGGTTCACGGTTCACAGTTCAGGGTTCATGGTTCAGGGTTCAGGGTTCAGGGTTCATGGTTCAGGCTTCAGGGTTCAGGGTTCAGGGCTCAGGGTTCAGGGTGTAGGGTTAAGGCTTAAGGGTTAAGGGTTTGGTGTTCAGGGATCGGGGTTCGGGGTTGGGGTTTAGGGTTTGGGGTTTAGAATTTAGGGTTTTGGGTTTAGGGTTCGGGGTTTGGGGTTCGGGGTTTAGGGTTTGGTGTTTAGGGTTTAGGGTTTAGGGTTTAGGTTCTAGGGTTTAGGGTCAAGGATTTAGGGTCTAGAGTTTAGGGTATAGTGTTTAGGGTGTGGGGTTTAGGGTTTGGGGTTAAGGGTTTGGGGTTTGGGGTTTTGCGTTTAGGGTTTAGGGTTTGGGGTTTGGGGTTTAGGGTCTAGGGTCTAGGGTTTAGGGTTTAGGGTTTAGGGTTCAGGGCTTGGGGCTCAAGGTTCAGGGTTCTGGGTTCAGGGTCTAGGGTTCAGGGCTCGGGGCTCGGGGCTCGGGGTTCGTGGTTCAGGGTTTAGGGTTCAGGGTTCTGGGTTTGGGGTTCGGGGTTCACGGCTCACGGTTCACGGTTCTCGGTTCAGGTTCAGTGGTCAGGGTTCACGGTTCAGGGATCAGGGTGTAAGGTTCAGGGTTCTGGGCCGGTTCAGGGTTCAGGGTTCAGGGATCAGGGTGTAAGGTTCAGGGTTCTGGTCTCTGGGCTCAGGGCGCAAGGTTTAGGGCTAGGGGCTCAGGGTTCAGGGTTCAGGGTTCAGGGTTCATGGTTCTGTGTTAAGGGTTCAGGGTTCAGGGTTCAGAATTCAGGGGACATGGTTCAGGGTTCAGGGTTCAGAATTCAGGGTTTAGGGTTCAGGGTTGAGGGTTTGCGGTTTAGGATTTGGCATTTGGGGTTTAGGGTTCGGGGTTCAGGGTTCGGCGTTCGGGGTTCATGGTTCGGGGTTTGAGGTTCCGGGTTCACGATTCACGGTTCAGGGTTCATGGTTCAGGGTTCAGGGTTCAACATTCAGGGTTCAGGGTTCAGGATTCAGGGTTCAGGGTTTAGGGTTCTTGGGGTTTAGGGGTTTTGGGTTTAGGGTTCAGGGTTCAGGGTTAGGAGTTCGGGGTTCAAGGTTCAGGATTCAGGGTTCGGGGTTCGAGGTTCATGGTTTAGGGTTTAGGGTTTAGGGTTTAGGTTTTGGGAATTAGGGTTTGGGGTTTTGGGTTTAGGGTTTAGGGTTTGGGGTTTAGGGTTTGGGGTTTTGGGTCTGGGGTTTAGTGTTTAGGGTTTGGGGTTTGGGGTTTGGGGTTTGGGGTTTAGGGTTTAGGGTTTGGGGTTTGGGGTTCAGGGTTCGGCGTTCGTGGTTCAGGTTTCGGGGTTTTAGGTTCGGAGTTCACGGTTCAGGGTTCAGGATTCAAGGTTTAGGGTTTCGGGTTCTCGGGTTCTGGGGCCTGGGTTCAAGGTTGGGGGTTTAGGGGGTTTTGGGTTTAGGGTTCAGGGTTCTGGGTTTAGAGTTCGGGGTTCAGGGTTCGGGGTTCGGGGTTCAGGGTTCAGGGCTCAGGGCTCAGGGCTCAGGGCTCAGGGCTCAGGGCTCAGGGCTCAGGGCTCAGGGCTCAGGGCTCAGGGCTCAGGGCTCAGGGCTCAGGGCTCAGGGCTCAGGGCTCAGGGCTCAGGGCTCAGGGCTCAGGGCTCAGGGCTCAGGGCTCAGGGCTCAGGGCTCAGGGCTCAGGGCTCAGGGCTCAGGGCTCAGGGCTCAGGGCTCAGGGCTCAGGGCTCAGGGCTCAGGGCTCAGGGCTCAGGGCTCAGGGCTCAGGGCTCAGGGCTCAGGGCTCAGGGCTCAGGGCTCAGGGCTCAGGGCTCAGGGCTCAGGGCTCAGGGCTCAGGGCTCAGGGCTCAGGGCTCAGGGCTCAGGGCTCAGGGCTCAGGGCTCAGGGCTCAGGGCTCAGGGCTCAGGGCTCAGGGCTCAGGGCTCAGGGCTCAGGGCTCAGGGCTCAGGGCTCAGGGCTCAGGGCTCAGGGCTCAGGGCTCAGGGCTCAGGGCTCAGGGCTCAGGGCTCAGGGCTCAGGGCTCAGGGCTCAGGGCTCAGGGCTCAGGGCTCAGGGCTCAGGGCTCAGGGCTCAGGGCTCAGGGCTCAGGGCTCAGGGCTCAGGGCTCAGGGCTCAGGGCTCAGGGCTCAGGGCTCAGGGCTCAGGGCTCAGGGCTCAGGGCTCAGGGCTCAGGGCTCAGGGCTCAGGGCTCAGGGCTCAGGGCTCAGGGCTCAGGGCTCAGGGCTCAGGGCTCAGGGCTCAGGGCTCAGGGCTCAGGGCTCAGGGCTCAGGGCTCAGGGCTCAGGGCTCAGGGCTCAGGGCTCAGGGCTCAGGGCTCAGGGCTCAGGGCTCAGGGCTCAGGGCTCAGGGCTCAGGGCTCAGGGCTCAGGGCTCAGGGCTCAGGGCTCAGGGCTCAGGGCTCAGGGCTCAGGGCTCAGGGCTCAGGGCTCAGGGCTCAGGGCTCAGGGCTCAGGGCTCAGGGCTCAGGGCTCAGGGCTCAGGGCTCAGGGCTCAGGGCTCAGGGCTCAGGGCTCAGGGCTCAGGGCTCAGGGCTCAGGGCTCAGGGCTCAGGGCTCAGGGCTCAGGGCTCAGGGCTCAGGGCTCAGGGCTCAGGGCTCAGGGCTCAGGGCTCAGGGCTCAGGGCTCAGGGCTCAGGGCTCAGGGCTCAGGGCTCAGGGCTCAGGGCTCAGGGCTCAGGGCTCAGGGCTCAGGGCTCAGGGCTCAGGGCTCAGGGCTCAGGGCTCAGGGCTCAGGGCTCAGGGCTCAGGGCTCAGGGCTCAGGGCTCAGGGCTCAGGGCTCAGGGCTCAGGGCTCAGGGCTCAGGGCTCAGGGCTCAGGGCTCAGGGCTCAGGGCTCAGGGCTCAGGGCTCAGGGCTCAGGGCTCAGGGCTCAGGGCTCAGGGCTCAGGGCTCAGGGCTCAGGGCTCAGGGCTCAGGGCTCAGGGCTCAGGGCTCAGGGCTCAGGGCTCAGGGCTCAGGGCTCAGGGCTCAGGGCTCAGGGCTCAGGGCTCAGGGCTCAGGGCTCAGGGCTCAGGGCTCAGGGCTCAGGGCTCAGGGCTCAGGGCTCAGGGCTCAGGGCTCAGGGCTCAGGGCTCAGGGCTCAGGGCTCAGGGCTCAGGGCTCAGGGCTCAGGGCTCAGGGCTCAGGGCTCAGGGCTCAGGGCTCAGGGCTCAGGGCTCAGGGCTCAGGGCTCAGGGCTCAGGGCTCAGGGCTCAGGGCTCAGGGCTCAGGGCTCAGGGCTCAGGGCTCAGGGCTCAGGGCTCAGGGCTCAGGGCTCAGGGCTCAGGGCTCAGGGCTCAGGGCTCAGGGCTCAGGGCTCAGGGCTCAGGGCTCAGGGCTCAGGGCTCAGGGCTCAGGGCTCAGGGCTCAGGGCTCAGGGCTCAGGGCTCAGGGCTCAGGGCTCAGGGCTCAGGGCTCAGGGCTCAGGGCTCAGGGCTCAGGGCTCAGGGCTCAGGGCTCAGGGCTCAGGGCTCAGGGCTCAGGGCTCAGGGCTCAGGGCTCAGGGCTCAGGGCTCAGGGCTCAGGGCTCAGGGCTCAGGGCTCAGGGCTCAGGGCTCAGGGCTCAGGGCTCAGGGCTCAGGGCTCAGGGCTCAGGGCTCAGGGCTCAGGGCTCAGGGCTCAGGGCTCAGGGCTCAGGGCTCAGGGCTCAGGGCTCAGGGCTCAGGGCTCAGGGCTCAGGGCTCAGGGCTCAGGGCTCAGGGCTCAGGGCTCAGGGCTCAGGGCTCAGGGCTCAGGGCTCAGGGCTCAGGGCTCAGGGCTCAGGGCTCAGGGCTCAGGGCTCAGGGCTCAGGGCTCAGGGCTCAGGGCTCAGGGCTCAGGGCTCAGGGTTCAGGGCTCAGGGCTCCGGGTTCAGGGTTCAGGGTTCTCAGGGTTCACCATTCAGGGTTCAGGGTTCAGAATTCAGGGTTTAGGGTTCAGGGTTCAGATTTGGCATTTGGGGTTTAGGGTTCGGGGTTTGGGGTACGGGGTTCGGGGTTCAGAGTTCGGGGTTCAGGGTTCGGGGTTCGGGGTTTGGGGTTCGGGGTTCGGGGTTCGGGGTTTAGGGTTTAGGGTTTGGTGTTTTGGGTTTAGGTTTTAGGGTTTGGGGTTAAGGGTTTGGGGTTTGGGGTTTTGGGTTTAGGGTTTAGGGTTTAGGGTTTAAGGTTCAGGGTTCACGGTTCACGGCTCACAGTTCAGGGTTCAGGTTCAGGGTTCAGGGATCATGGTTCAGGGTTCTGGGCTCGGGGCTCAGGGCGCAGAGTTTAGGGCTAGGGGCTCAGGGTTTAGGGTTAAGGGTTCAGTGTTCATGGTTCAATGTTAAGGGTTCAGGGTTCAGGGTTCAGGGTTCAGGGGACATGGTTCAGTGTTCAGGGTTCAAGCTTCAGGGTTTAGGGTTCAGGGTTGAGGGTTTGCGGTTTAGGATTTGGCATTTGGGGTTTAGGGTTCGTGGTCCAGGGTTCGGCGTTTACGGTTCAGGGTTCGGGGTTTGAGGTTTGGGGTTCACGATTTACGGTTCAGGTTTCAGGGTTCATGGTTCAGGGTTCAGGGTTCACAATTCAGGGTTCAGGGTTCAGGATTCAGGCTTCAGGGTTTAGGGTTCTGGGGGTTTAGGGGGTTTTGGGTTTAGGGTTTAGGGTTCAGGGTTCGGAGTTCGGGGTTCAGGGTTCGGGGTTCAGGGTTCGGGGTTTGAGGTTCGGGGTTTAGGGTTTAGGGTTTAGGGTTTGGGTTTTGGGGATTTGGGTTTCGGGTTTTGGGTTTCGGGTTTAGGGTTTAGGGTTTGGGGTTTGGGGTTTGGGGTTTGGGGTTTAGGGTTTGGGGTTCGGGGTTTGGGGTTTTGGGTTCGGGGTTGAGGGTTCTGGGTTCGAGGTTCGGGGATCGGGGTTCGGGGTTCAGGGTTTGGCGTTTGGGGTTTAGGGTTTGGGGTTTAGGGTTTGGGGTTTGGGTTTTAGGGTTTGGGGTTTGGGGTTTGGGGTTTGGGGTTTGGGGTTTAAGGTTAAGGGTTTAGGGTTTAGGGTTCAGGGTTTAGGGTTCAAGGCTCAGGGCTAAGGGCTCAGGGCTCAGGGTTCAGGTTTCAGGGCTCAGGATTCAGGGTTCAGGGTTTAGGGCTCGGGGCTCTGGGCTCCGTGCTCGGGGCTCGGGGTTCGGTGTTCAGGGTTCGGGGTTTGGGGCTCGGGGCTCGGTGTTCGGGGTTCGGGGTTCAGGGTTCAGGGCTCTGCGCTTAGGGTTCGAGGTTCGGGGTTCAGTGTTTAGGGTTTAGGGATTTGGGTTTGGGGTTCTGGGTTTGGGGTTCGGGGTTTGGGGCTCGGGGCTCGGGGTTCGGGGGTCGGGGTTCAGGGTTCAGGGTTCAGGGTTCAGGGCTCAGGGCTCAGGGTTCAGGGCTAAGGTCTCAGGGGTCAGGGTTCAGGGTTCAGGGCTCAGGGCTCAGGGTTCAGGGCTAAGGTCTCAGGGTTCAGGGTTCAGGGTTCAGAGTTAAGGGTTTAGGGTTTAGGTTTTGGGGTTTAGGGTTTGGGGTTAAGGGTTTGGGGTTAAGGGTTTGGGGTTTGGGGTTTTGGGTTTAGGGTTTAGGGTTTGGGGTATTGGGTTTAGGGTTTAGGGTTTTGGGTCTAGGGTCTAGGGTGTAGGGTTTAGGGTTTCTGGTTCAGGGTTTGGGGTTTGGGGTTTGGGGTATGGGATTTGGGGTTTAGGGTTTAGGGTTTAGGGTTTAAGGTTCAGGGTTCAGGGCTCAGGGTTCAGGGCTCAGGGCTCAGGGTTCAGGGTTCAGGGCTTGGGGCTCAGTGTTCAGGGTTCTGGGTTCAGGGTCCAGGGTTCAGGGCTCGGGGCTCGGGGCTCGGGGTTCGGGGTTTGGGGTTCGGTGTTTGGTGTTCAGGGTTCGGGGTTCGGGGTTCTAGGTTTGGGGTTCGGGGTTCGGGGTTCACAGTTCACGGTTCTGGGTTCAGGTTCAGTGTTCAGGGTTTAGGGTTCAGGGTTCAGGGTGTAAGATTCAGGGTTCTGGGCTCAGGGCTCATGGCGCAGTGTTCAGGGGGCTCAGGGTTTAGGGTTCAGGGTTCAGGGTTCAGGGTTCAGGGTTCAGGGTTCATGGTTATGTGTTAAGGGTTCAGGGTTCAGGGTTCAGGGGACATGGTTCAGGGTTTAGGGTTCAAGGTTCAGGGTTTAGGGTTCAGGGTTGAGGGTTTTCGGTTTAGGATTTGGCATTTGGGGTTTAGGGTTCGGGGTTTAGGGTTCGGCGTTCGGGGTTCAGGGTTCGGGGTTTGAGGTTCGGGGTTCACGATTCACGGTTTAGGTTTCAGGGTTCATGGTTCAGGGTTCAGGGTTCAGGGTTCACAATTCAGGGTTCAGGGTTCAGGATTCAGGGTTTAGGGTTCCGGGGTTTTAGGGGGTTTTGGGTTTATGGTTCAGGGTTCAGGGTTCGGAGTTCGTGGTTCAGGGTTCGGGGTTCAGGGTTTGGGGTTCGAGGTTCGGGGTTTACGGTTTAGGGTTTAGGTTTTGGGTTTTGGGATTAGGGTTTGGGGTTTTGGGTTTAGGGTTTATGGTTTAGGGTTTAGGGTTTGGGGTTTGGGGTTTGGGGTTTTGGGTCTGGGGTTTAGGGTTTGGGTTTAGGGTTTGGGATTTTAGGTTTGGGGTTTAGGGTTTGGGGTTTGGGGTTTGGGGTTTGGGGTTTGGGGTTTGGGTTTTTGGGTTTGGGGTTTGGGGTTTGGGGTTTAGGGTTTGGGGTTTAGGGTTTAGGGTTAAGGGTTTGGGGTTTA
>NW_010363737.1:13772-20792 GCF_000414095.1 Morus notabilis | reverse complement strand
GGGGGCTTCAGCAATTGGTGGCTCACCCTGCTTAGCACCACTAGTGGTGCCATTATCAGCTTCGGGGGCTGAATCTTCAACGGCATCATCAAAGGCCTGGGAACGCTGGAGCAATTGCTCTGGGAAGTCGGGGAAAGTGGCCATAGGCTTAGAAAAGTTTCGCTGAAAAGATTTTTTTAAGGCCATGTCCCTATCCCGAGAATAAACCCAGAACTGGCGAAGCTGCTCTTGTTGCTGCTGCAGCATTTCAAACATTTCAAACTGTTGTACCTCAAAGAGACTCATCCTCTTCTCTAGCCACTCCTGACTTTGAGCGGCAGACGCAGATTCGGTGTGACTGGTAGACGGCCTGGATGGTTCATCTTGCTCTTCTTCCTCCTCTCCTTTTTCTGACTTCTCACTCCGCCCTGAAGAGATGCGAGTAATTGCCACCAAATCCATCGCACCAGTATTCCGTAAACGTGGCTCACTTGCCTCCCAAGCAACGGGGGATTGGATGCGTGGGATTGGATGCACAATTCTGAGATGAGAGATGGAAAGTACAGCCCGCCCTTCCCTTTCTCTGCACAAGCTCGAATCCGGTCGATGATCAAACGCCCCACATTGATGGGTTTGCCTACAAGGACGGCATAGAGCAGGATGGCTCGGTTTCTGGATATTGTCTTCCCGTGTGTGGATAACAACAAACGGGAAGCCAAAAAATGGTACCATACTTTGGCAGCAGGCTGGAGTTCATGCCTATTGCATGTGTAACTGCCCTTTGCGGATAACAACCACTGAGCCCCTGGGATAACAATGGTTTTCCAAACTTCCTTGAGCTGCTCCTCTGTTGCATCAGTAATCAATTCTACAACTCATCGTCTTGGTTTGGTATACCAAGAACACCGTTGATGTAGTTGGAGGTAAATGTGATATCAATCTCCCGTACAAAAACCGTGTTTTGCCCCTGGTTTTGTAGGTTAGCATAAAATTCTTTTACCAGGGGCACAATAGGGCCAATTGGGTGACGACAGAAAATCTGCCAACCCCTCGAGATTATCACATCAGAAATAAATCCCGGCTGGCCTAAGGTAGGGCTATCATGCAGTAAAAAACCTTTTTCTTTTACTAAATTGCGAGCCCGGATGTTTTCTTCGTACCTTTTTTCTGCCGCATTATCAACGAATTTGTGAATTGTTAAGACTGGCCTGGTCGATGAAGAAGGATCTGCTGCCGCTGCTTTGTCTATGGCTGGGTCCTGTCGATTCGAGGAGAAAGGCCGCTTGGTGAAGCTCTTCTTGCCCATGGTGAAGGTGATTTCAGGAGTGGATGGTTTTTTTCTTGGGCTAGGCGGTGGGAGAGATCAGCGGCGGTTCTGGATAGAGAATGGGGGGGAAAAAAAAACTAGGGCAGGGGAAAATGAAGAAAGAGGATTTTCTAAAATGAGGGATCGAATGGGATTTGAATTTGGGCAATTTGAATTTAAGCCCAAAACGCCGTCGTTTTAAATGGCTGACATTATGCTCTAATAACTGCCAAAACGACGCCGTCCTATTTAAACCCCTTGACTTCTCGTTAAGGGTCGCAATGCCATGCGATGCTGCACGATGTTGCAGCAAAATATTGCTCCCATTTTTAGGCCTGCTCTATTCGCCTCTCAATTGCTGCAGCAATCCACAGCAACTTGATTCCTGTGAACTACACAGCCAACTGTGATACTTAACTGCCCTGCCACTGAATAGTAAAGTCAGTGCTTTGCTTGAAACCTCAAAATCAAAATGAGAAATATGATGAAATAAAAGAAATACACAACTCAAATTAAAAAGAAAGCATCAAGATAAAATGAAATGAAAAAAAAAACTAAAAACTTTGGGTTGCCTCCCAATAGCGCTTGTTTTTATGTCATCAGCCTGACGTCTTCCCTTTTTTAGTCATCGCTCAATGTGACAGAGGTCTTGGAACGCTCCATAGGTCCTCCCCAATAATGCTTGACACGTTGTCCGTTTACCAAGAACTTTCTCCCGGATTTCTCCTCTTGTAACTCCACAGCTCCATGTGGAAAAACCGTGGCTACTGTGAATGGTCCTGACCATCTGGATTTGAGTTTGCCTGGGAATAATTTCAACCATGAATTATATAGCAGCACCTGTTGTCCTGGTTCAAATTCCCTCGGTTTGATCCTCTTGTCATGCCATCTTTTAGTCTTTTCTTTGTACAACTTTGCGTTCTCATATGAGAACATCCGCATCTCTTCCAACTCATCTAATTGCAGCAACCTTGCTTGCCCAGCAGCTTGTAGATCCATGTTGAGCTTCTTTGTTGCCCAATAAGCCTTGTGCTCCAATTCTAATGGTAAATGGCATGCCTTGCCAAAAACAAGACGGTAGGGGGACATTCCCAAAGGTGTCTTGAAGGCTGTCCGGTAGGCCCATAGTGCATCATCTAATCGCAATGACCAATCCTTTCGGTTTGGGTTCACGACCTTCTCTAAGATTCCCTTGATTTCCCTGTTAGAAATCTCTGCTTGACCACTTGTCTGGGGGTGATATGCTGTGGCAACCTTATGCTTAACACCGTATTTGGCGAGCACCCCCTCAAATTGTCTGCTCACAAAATGAGTCCCCTCGTCACTTATCATGGCTCGTGGAGTCCCAAAACGAGTGAAAATATTATTATGCAAGAATTTGATCACCACCTTTGAGCATTAGTGGGGAATGCCACTGCCTCAACCCATTTTGATACATAATCAACTGCTACCAATATGTACAAGTTGCCATATGAGGGTGGAAAAGGCCCCATAAAATCAATTCCCCATACATCGAACAACTCAACTTCCAAGATATTAGTCAACGGCATTTCATGACGTTGTGAGATGTTTCCCACACGTTGACACCGATCACACATCTTGACAAATTCATAAGCATCTTTAAAGAGTGTAGGCCAAAAATAACCGGATTGTAATACCTTGGCAGCAGTTCTTGAACCCCCAAAATGACCTCCATATGGTGAAGCATGGCAATGATGCAAAACACTCAATGTCTCCTCTTGTGGAACACATCGCCTCCAAATTTGGTCCGCACCCTGTTTATATAGAAAAGGCTCCTCCCAATAGTAAGATTTCATATCATGGAAGAATCGCTTCATCTGCTGTCGGCTCATTTCCGGAGGTGCCTTGCCACTTGCCAAAAAATTTGCTAAATCCGCATACCATGGCAGTGAAGCTTGCTGCACTACAAGGAGCTGCTCATCGGGAAATTTCTCCTGAATAGGAATATGTGACTCAGCCCCATTCCCTTGCTCGAGTCTAGAGAGATGGTCTGCCACTTGATTTTCGGTTCCCTTCCTATCTTTGATTTCAAGATCAAATTCCTGAAGTAGCAAGATCCACCGAATCAACCTTGGTTTGGCATCTTTCTTTGAGATGAGGTATTTTATGGCTGAGTGGTCTGTATATACCGTCACCTTTGTCCCCACAAGATAAGATCAAAACTTGTCAAAAGCAAATACCACAGCCAATAGTTCTTTTTCTGTAGTGGTATAATTCAATTGGGCATCAGTAAGTGTTCTGCTAGCATAATAAATAGAATGAAATAGCTTCCATTTTCTCTGGCCGAGCACTGCCCCCACTGCGTGATCACTGGCGTCGCACATCAGCTCAAATGGAAGTGCCCAATCCGGTGCAACAATCACAGGGGTTGTCACAAGTGCTCTCTTCAAATCAGAAAATGCACGCTGACAATCTTCATTAAAGTCGAATGATCTGTTTAGCTCCAAAAGAAGGCATAATGGCTTGGATACTTTAGAGAAATCCTTGATAAATCATCTATAAAAACCAGCATGCCCTAAGAAACTCCGAATTCCCTTGACAGAGCTAGGAGGGGGCAATTTCTCAATGATTTCTATCTTTGCTCTATCCACTTCAATGCCTTTTTGTGAGACTTTGTGGCCCAAAACAATCCCTTCTGTCACCATAAAATGGCATTTTTCCCAGTTTAGGACCAAGTTGGTTTCTTCACACCTTTGAAGCACCTTAGTTAAATTTTTCAAGCAGTCACCAAAAGAATCACCAAAAATTGAGAAATCATCCATAAACACCTCCAAAGTCTTTTCTACCATGTCAGTGAAAATTGTCAGTGAAAATCTCCGGCATGTCGCTGTAGCATTGCACAAACCAAATGGCATTCTTATGAAAGAGAAATTTCCAAGCGAAAGTTCCATATGGACAAGTGAATGGTCCTCTGGTGCTACAGCAATCTGGTTATAGCCTGAGTATCCGTCCAAGAAACAATAAAATTCCTTCCCAACGAGTCTATCCAGCATTTGATCAATAAATGGTAGTGGGAAATGATCCTTTCTAGTGGCGGCGTTGAGCTTTCTATAATATATGCACACCCTCCAACCAGTCACGGTTCTAGTGGGTATCAATTCATTGTGTTCATTGGCCACCACTGTCACTCCCCCTTTCTTTGGTACACACTGGACAGGACTGACCCAAGAACTGTCTGAAATTGGGTAAATGATCCCTGCATCCAGCCATTTGATGATTTCCTTCTTCACCACATCCTTCATGACGGGGTTCAATCTTCATTGCTGTTCCACAGAATTGCTGCAGCAATCTTCCTACAGGATTTTATGCATACATAGGGAAGGGCTGATCCCTTTAATATCAGCTATCGACCATCCCATAGCCCTTTTATGCTTTCTAAGGACTTCAAGCAGCATATCCTCCTGTTCCTCATCCAAAGTGGATGATATTATTACTGGCAAAGTATCTTCCTCACCCAAGTAAGCATACTTCAAATGAGTTGGTAAAGGCTTCAATTCCAACACCGGTGGTTCTTCAATTGATGGCCTAGGAGGCTTCAAATTTCTCTCAGATAAATCCAGCGACTCAAATGGTCTTCTTTGACAAACAGCCACTTGATCGGTTTCTCCCAGTAATGCGGGTGAATCATCATCAACTTGCTCAACCTCCAATGCAGCATTTGAGACATCCTCTTCCTCTATTTCCTCATAAGCATTCTTATTAAGTTCTTCCATCACAAGAGCATCTAATACACCCACAGCCGAACATTCTTCAACCTCATCTGGAAAGCGCATAGCATTGAGAACATCAAATGTGACCTGCTCATCGTCAACTCGCATAGTAAGTTTACCTTTTTGCACATCAATCAATGTCTTTCCAGTGGCTAGAAATGGTCTACCCAAAATAATGGGTACCTCCTTGTCTGCTTCATAATCCAAGACCACAAAATCCACCGGAAAAATGAATTTATCAACACGCACCAACACATCCTCAATTTTTCCCTCCGGATGAACAAATGATCAATCGGCAAGTTGAAGGGTGACTGTAGTTGGCCTAGCTTCACCAATACCTAGCTGCTTAAAAACAGACATTGGCATTAAATTTATGCTTGCACCCAAATCACACAAGGCTTTACCAAAATAAGTGTTGCCAATCGAACATGGGATTGTGAAACTCCCTGGGTCCTTCAATTTAGGTGGTAAGGTGCTTTGAGAAATCAGCCCGCACTCTTTTGTAAGTGCCACTGTCTCGAACTCACCCAAACGCCTCCTTTTGGAAAGAATTTCTTTCATAAATTTTACATAATTTGGCATTTGCTCAAGAGCTTCAACTAATGGGATATTGATATGAAGTTGTTTCAGCACGTCAAGAAACTTCCCAAACTGCTTGTCCTGTTGTTTCTTCTGAAATCTTTAAGGAAAGGGCGGTGGTGGTTTGTTCTGGCATGTTCCTGCGGCTTCTTGCTGCTGTTGCGTTGCTGCAGCAACACTAGTTTCTACCTCATCTTGACTTTGTACAGGGTTCATGTGGCCATCCTGCCTTTCTTCCTTTTGGATCGAAGAGGGATCTTCATCTAGCTTGTTTTTCTCCTGTGGCCGCTCCAATGCTTTTCCACTTCTCAATTAAATGGCTTTGCAATGCCCCTTGCCTTCCCACCTAGGATTTTCCGTATTGCTTCGAAGAGTGCCCTAGGGGCGATTAGTTAAAGCATTTGCAAGTTGCCCAATTTGAGTTTCCAAGCTTCTCAAGGTTGAATCATAGCTCTGCATCTTAGCCTCGTTCTTCGTTATATATTCCTTAAAGAAATTCTCCATGGAATTTGAACTTTCACCGGCTTGAATCCGCATTGGCTGAGCTGGTTGTGCTAAACCCGGCTGCTGAGCTGGTCTATTATACTGAGGAGCACCACTAGGACCTGCTCCTTGATTACTCCAAGAGAAATTGGGATGTTGTTTCCATCCTTGGTTGTGTTGATGGTTGTAAGCATTGTTGCGGTTGTAGTTACTCACATAACAAACTGAAGCGGGATTCAACGGACATTCATCAAATAGGTGTCCCTCCCCACAATATACACAGGAGATTGCAAGGGCCTGGACAGAATTCACTCCAGTTGAAGTCTTCATAGTTTTTATCATGTTAGTTAAATTTGACACTTGAGCCGAAAGAGCAGTGATTGCATCCACTTCAAGAACTCCCGGTGTTTTCCTTGTGGGTAGTCTCTCGGTTGGCCATTGATAATGATTCGTGGCCATCCTCTCCAGAATCTCATTGGCCTCATTGTAAGATTTGGCCAAAAGAGCACCATTAGCTGCGGCATCAACCATTACTCTGGTTGGCTCATTGAGACCATTATAAAAAGTCTCCATTTGAATCCAATGGGGAATACCATGTAATGGACACTTTCTGAGCAGTTCCTTAAACCTTTCCCATGCCGCATAAACTGACTCTCCATCGCCTTGATGAAAAGAGGTAATGTCATTTCTCAACTTGGCGTTCTTTGTCGGAGGGAAATACTTCATAAGAAACTTTTCAGCCATATCACTCCACGTTGCAATGGAATCAGCAGGTAAGCTATTAAACCAAGCTCTAGCACGATCCCTCAAAGAGAAAGGGAAAAGTGTTAGCCTTAAAGTTTCTGGAGGAACTCCCGGTAGCTTGAATATATCGCTAACTTCCATGAATAACCTCAAATGTTGATGAGGATCGTCTGTCGCCATACCGCTGAATTGTCCCAC
>NW_010363737.1:3052-12765 GCF_000414095.1 Morus notabilis | reverse complement strand
TCTAAGAACTTGCATTACTCAAGTTATTTCCACTCAACTAAATCTTCCCAGATCTAATCAAGCTGTACTCCCCTCTTATGATTTCCCAATCATAGTTAAGGCACAAATTCAGCTCACTTGAATAAACAAAGAAATAATCATCAAATCCATTCAACATCAACTAGCAACTTAATATTTAACAAATCAACAACCTCAGCCAACAAATCATAATCTCACAGAAATATATTTATGAATTCAAGTTTAGATTCAAGAAGAAGAGTAAATATTCTTTAACAAGAAAAACAAAGTAATGAGAATAAGAAAGACTAAAATGATGATGAGAGAATCCGAATCCCCCTTTTCCAAGGTTTCCTCTAGCTGCTCTTGCATCAACAGATGGTCCTTCACGTTTAAATCTCTGTGACATTTTCTTCTTCTTCCTCCTCAGTACTGGAAATGGTACTTGATCAGAAAAATGGAGGTGGTTTCCTTTTCCAAGTTCAGCCGCCTCTGCGTTCAAAAATATGACCAAGGACACCTTCTTCTCTTGCAGCTGCAGGTACTTATTGTACCCTAATTACACGTGGCAGCCCCTGAGGAAGCCTCCAAGCAGCAGCTAAATCAGCACCCTTCACGATAAAATCAGCCCATTCTTCCAGCTCAGGTACAACTGTCAGCAACATGCATGTCTGGCCCAGCTCGCCTTGCTGCAGTAATGCACAGCAATGCTGACTAGGATTTCCTTGAAAATTCCAAAACGACAAGTTGTTGCTAGCCTCCAAGACGACAATGCTTTCTCAAAGCTGAAAATAATCACAACATACACCCGGATTAGCTGTTTTAAAATGCCAAACACAAGAGAGAGAATTCATGAAACATAACTAACTAAAAACTACAAACAAGACAAAATAAAGGATGAAACTAAAACTAATTACCCTCTAGGTAATAATTTAAGCCTGGGAAATGCTCAATTAACTCTATTTTCATAGAGTTATCAAAGGTTTAGGGTTTAGGGTTTGAGGTTCAGGGTTCGGCATTCGGGGTCCGGGGTTCGGGGTTCACGGTTTGGGGTTCACGGTTCACGGTTCACGGTTCACGGTTCAGGGTTCATGGTTCAGGGTTCAGGGTTCACGGTTCACGGTTCCCGATTCAGGACTCATGGTTCAGTGTTTAGGGTTTAGGGTTTAGGGTTCAGGGTTACGGGTTTAGGGGGTGGCTCGGGGTTTCTGGTTTGGGGTTTGGGGTTTGGGGATCTGGGTTCAGGGTTCGGGGTTCAGGGTTTTGGGTATGGGGTTTGGGGTTTAGGTTTAGGGTTTAGGGTTTAGGGTTTTGGGGTTTAGGGTTTAGGGTGGGGTTTAGGGTTTAGGGTTTCGGGTTTGGGGTTTGGGGTTTAGGGTTTGGGGTTTAGGGTTTGGGGTTTATGGTTTATCGTCTAGGGTTTAGGGTCTAGGATTTATGGTATAGGGTTTAGGGTATAGGGTTTAGGGTTTAGGGTTTGAGGTTTAGGGTTTTGGGTTTGGGGTTTAGGGTTTGGGGTTTAGGGATTGGGGTTTGGGGTTTAGGGTTTGGGGTTTAGGGTTTAGGGTGTAGGGTGTAGGGTCTAGGGTTTAGGGTCTAGGGTCTAGGGTCTAGGGTCTAGGGTCTAGGGTTTAGGGTTTAGGGTTTTGGGTTTCTGGTCAGGGTTTACGGTTTGGGGTTTGGGGTTTGGGGTTTGGGGTTTAGGGTTTAGGGTTTTGGGTTTAAGGATTATGGTTCAAGGTTCAGGGCTCAGGGTTCAGGGCTCAGGGCTCAGGGTTCAGGGCTCAGGGCTCCGGGCTCAGGGCTCGGGGCTCGGGGTTCGGGCTTCAGGGTTTGGGGTTCGGTGTTCAGGGTTTGGGTTTGGGGTTCAGGATTCGGGGTTCGGGGTTCTGTGTTCGGGGTTCGGGGTTCCGGGTTTTGGGTTCAGGGTTCTGGGCTCCGGGCTCAGGGCGCAGGGTTCAGGGCTAAGGGCTCAGGCTTCACGGATTAGGGTTCAGGGTTCAATTTTCAGGGTTCAGGGTTCAGGGTTCAGGGGTCATGGTTCAGGGTTCAGGGTTCAGGGTTTAGGGTTGAGGTTTGAGGGTTTACGCTTTAGGATTTGGCGTTTGGGGTTCGGGGTTCAGAGTTCAGGGTTCGGCGTTCGGGGTTCACGGTTCATGGTTCAGGGTTCCGGGTTCAGGGTTCACAGTTCAGGGCTCAGGGTTCAGGGTTTAGGATTCGGGGTTTAGGGTTCAGGGTTCTGGGTTCAGGGTTGGGGGTCTAGGGGGTTTAGGGTTCAGGGTTCGGGGTTTGGGGTTTAGGGTTCAGGGTTCAGGGTTCAGCGTTCGGGGTTCAGGGATTAGGGTTTAGGGTTTAGGGTTTAGGGTTTGGGGACTAGGGTTTGGGGTTTTGGGTTTAGGGTTTAGGGTTTGCAGTTTAGGGTTTGGGTTTAGGGTTTGGGGTTTGGGGTTTGGGGTTTAGAGTTTACGGTTTGGGGTTTGGTGTTTGGGGTTTGGGGTTTGTGGGCTCAGGGCTCAGGGCTCAGGGTTCAGGGTTCAGGGCTAAGGATTCAGGGTTCAGGGTTCAGGGCTCGGGGCTTAAGGCTCAGGGCTCGGGGCTCGGGGTTCGGGAATCCGGGTTTGGGGTTCAGGGTTCGGGGTTCACGGTTCACGGTTTAGGTTTCAAGGTTCAAGGTTCAGGCTTCCGTGTTCAGGGTTTAGGGATCTGGGTTCAGGGTTCACGGTTCACGGTTCCGGGCTTAGGGATCGGGGCTCAGGGCTTGGGGTTCGGTGTTTAGGGTTCGGGGTTCAGTGTTCGGGATTCAGGGTTCGAGGTTCTGGGTTTGGGGTTCGGGGTTCAGGGTTCGGGGTTCGGGGTTCAGGTTTCAGGGTTTAGGGTTTAGGGTTTAGCGTTTAGCATTTAGGGTGTAGGGTTTGGGGTTTAGGGTTTAGGCTTTGGGGTTTGGGGTTTGGGGTTTAGGGTTTGGGGTTTAGGGTTAGGGTTTATGGTTTAGGGTTTGGGGTTTGGGGTTTGGGGTTTGGGGTTTAGTGTTTGGGGTTTAGGGTTTAGGGTTTAGGGTTTGGAGTTTAGGGTTTGGGGTTTGGGGTTTGGGGTTTAGGGTTTGGGGTTTAGGGTTTAGGGTGAAGGGTTTAGGGTTCAGGGGTCAGGGTTCAGGGTTCAGGGCCCAGGGCTCAGGGCTCAGGGCTCAGGGTTCAGGGTTCAAGTATCGGGGCTCAGGGCTCGGGGCTCGAGGCTCAGGGCTCGGGGCTCAGGGCTCGGGGCTCGGGGTTTGGGGTTTGGGGTTCGGTATTCGGGGTTCGATGTTCAGGGTTCGGGGTTCGGGATTCAGGGTTCGGGGTTCTGGGTTCTGGGTTCGGGGTTCGGGATTCAGGGTTCACGGTTCACGGTTCAGGGTTCAGGGTTCAGGGTTCAGGTTCAGGTTTCAAGGTTCAAGGTTCAGGGTTCAAGGTTCAGGGTTTAGGGTTCAGGGTTCAGGGCTCAGGACTCAGGGTTCAGGGCTAACGCTCAGGGATTAGGGTTTAGGGTTCATGATTCAGTGTTCAGGGTTCAGGGGTCGTGGTTCAGGGTTCAAGGTTCAGGGTTCAGGGTTGAGGGTTTACGGTTTAGGGTTTGGGGTTTAGGGTTCTGGTTTAGGGTTTGGGGTTCAGGGTTCTGGGGCCAGGGCTCAGGGCGCAAAGTTTAGGGCTACGGGTAAGGGTTTATGGTTTGCGATTTAGGGTTTGGGGTTTGGGGTTTGGGGTTTACGGTTTCGGGTTTGGGGTTTGGGGTTTGGGGTGTGGGGTTTGGTGTTTGGGGTTTAGGGTAAGGGTTCAGGGCTCAGGGTTCAGGGCTCAGGGTTCAGGGTGCAGGGCTCAGAATTCAGGGTTCAGGGTTCAGGGCTCGGGCTCAGGGCTCGGGGCTCGCGGCTCGGGGTTCGGGGATCTGGGTTCGGGGTTCACGGTTCACGGTTCACGGGTCAGGTTTCAAGGTTCAAGGTTCAAGCTTTCGTGTTCAGGGTTTAGGGATCAGGGTTCAGGGTTCACGGTTCAGGGCTTAGGGATCGGGGCTTAGGGCGTGGGGTTCGGGGTTCGGTGTTTTGGGTTCGGGGTTCAGGGTTCAGGATTCAGGGTTCAAGGTTCTGGGTTCAGGGTTCGGCGTTCGGGGTTTGGGGTTCGGGGTTCGGGGTTTGGGGTTTGGGGTTCAGGTGTCAGGGTTCAGGGTTCGAGCTTCGAGTTTCGTCGTTTAGGGTTTATGGTTTAGGTTGTAGGGTTTAGGGTTTGGGGTTTGGGGTTTAGGGTTTGGGGTTTAAGGTTAGGGTTTAGGGTTTGGGGTTTGGGGTTTGGCGTTTAGGGTTTGGGGTTTGGGGTTTGGGGTTTTTGATTTGGGGTTTGGGGTTTGGGGCTTAGGGTTTAGGGTTTGGGGTTTGGGGTTTGGGGTTTAGGGTTTAGGGTTTGGGGTTTGGGGTTTGGGGTTTGGGTTTTAGGGTTTGGTGTTTGGGGTTTAGGGTTTAGGGTTAAGTGTTTAGGGGTCAGGGTTTAGGGTTCAGGGCCCAGGGCTCAGGGGTCAGGGCTCAGGGTTCAGGGTTCAGGGTTCAGGGTTCAGGGCTCAGGTCTCGGGGCTCGGGGCTCAGGGCTCGGGCTCAGGGCTCGGGCCTCAGGGTTCGGGGATTAGGGTTTGGGGTCGGGGTCCGATGTTCAGGGTTCGGGGTTCAGGATTCAGGGTTCGGGGTTCTGGGTTCGGGGTTAAGGGTTAAGGGTTTCACGGTTCACGGTTCAGGGTTCAGGGTTCAAGTTCAGGTTTCAAGGTTCAGGGTTCAGGGTTCCAGGTTCAGGGTTTTGGGTTCAGGGTTCGGGGCTCAGGACTCAGGGTTCAGGGCTAAGGGCTCTGGGTGTAGGGTTCAGGGTTCATGATTCAGTGATCAGGGTTCTTGGTTTAGGGTTCAGGGGTCGTTGTTTAGGGTTTAGGGTTTAGGGTTCAGGGTTGACGGATTACGGTTTAGGGTTTGGGGTTTGGGGTTTGGGGTTCGGGGTTCAGGGTTTGGGGTTCCGGGTTCAGTATTCAGGATTCGGGGTTCACGGTTCACAGTTTAGGGTTCAGGGTTCAGGGTGTAGGGTTCACGGTTCACGGTTCAGGGCTCAGGGTTCAGGGCTCAGGGTTCGGGTTCTGGCTTCAGGGTTGGGGGTTTAGGGGGTTTAGGGTTCAGGGTTCGGGGTTCGGGTTTCAGGGTTCAGGGTTTGGGGTTCAGGGTTCGGGTTTCAGGGTTTAGGATTTAGGGTTTAGGGTTTGGGGTTTGGGGATTGGTGTTTGGGATATGGGGTTTATGGTTTACGGTTTAGGGTTTGGGGTTTGGGGCTTGGGGTTTAGGGTTTGGGGTGTTAGGTTTGGGGTTTGGGGTTTAGGGTTTAGGGTTCAAGGTTCTGGGTTCAGGGTTCAGGGCTTGGGGCTCAAGGCTCAGGGCTCGAGGCTCAGGGCTCGGGACTCGGGGTTCGGTGTTCGGGGATCTGGGTTCAGGGTTCGGGGTTTGGGGTTCACGGTTCACGGTTCAGGTTTCAAGGTTCAAGGTTCAGGCTTCCGAGTTCAGGGTTTAGGGATCAGGGTTCAGGGTTCACGGTTCAGGGCTTGGGGTTCGGGGGACAGTGTTTAGGGTTCGGGGTTCAGGGTTCGAGATTCAGGGTTCGAGGTTCTGGGTTCGGGGTTCAACGTTCGGGGTTCGGGGTTCAGGGGTCAGGGTTCGGGGTTCGGGGTTCGGGTTTCAGGGTTTAAGGTTTAGGGTTTAGGGTTTAGGGTGTAGGGTTTGTGGTTTAGGGTTTAGGGTTTGGGGTTTGGGGTTTGGGGTTTGGGGTTTAGGGTTTGGGGTTTAGGGTTTGGGGTTTGGGGTTTGGGGTTTAGGGTTTGGGGTTTTGGGCTTAGGGTTTAGGGTTTGGGGTTTAGAGTTTAGGGTTTGGGGTTTAGGGTTTAGGGTTAAGGGTTTAGGGTTCAGGGGTCAGGGTTCAGTGTTCAGGGCCCAGGGCTCAGGGCTCAGGGCTCAGGGTTTAGGGTTCAAGTCTCGGGGCTCAGGGCTCAGGGCTCGGGGCTCAGGGCTCGAAGCTCAGGGTTCGGGGTTCGGGGTTTGGAGTTCGGTATTTGGGGTTTGATGTTCAGGATTCAGGGTTCGGGATTGAGGGTTCGGGGTTCTGGGTTCGGGGTTCGGGGTTCGGGGTTTGGAGTTCAGGGTTCACGGTTCACGGTTCAGGGTTTAGGGTTCAGGTTCAGGTTTCAAGATTCAGGGTTCAGGGTTCAAGGTTTAGGGTTTAGGGTTCAGGGGTTCGGGGCTCAGGACTCAGGGTTCAGGGCTAAGGGCTTAGGGTTTACGGTTCACAGTTCATGATTCAGTGATCAGGGTTCTTGGTTCAGGGTTCAGGGGTAGTGGGTTTGGGTTCAGGGTTCAGGGTTCAGGGTTGACGGTTTACGGTTTGGGGTTTGGGGTTTAGGGTTCTGGGTTCAGGGTTCAGGTCTCGGGGCTCAGGGCTCAAGGCTCGGGGCTCAGGGCTCGGGGCTCGGGGTTCGGGGTTCAGGGTTCAGGTCTCGGGGCTCAGGGCTCAAGGCTCGGGGCTCAGGGCTCGGGGCTCGGGGTTCGGGGTTCGGGGTTTGGGGTTCGGTATTCGGGGTTTGATGTTCAGGGTTCGGGGTTCAGGCTTTAGGGTTCGGGGTTCTGGGTTCGGGGTTCGGGGTTCTGGGTTCAGGGTTCATGGTTCACGGTTCAGGGTTCAGGGTTCAGGTTCAGGTTTCAAGGTTCAGGGTTCAGGGTTCAAGGTTCAGGGTTTAGGGTTCAGGGTTCGGGGTTCAGGACTCCGGGTTCAGGGCTAAGGGCTCGGGGTTTAGGGTTCAGGGTTCATGGTTCAGGGGTCATGGTTTAGGGTTCAGGATTCAGGGTTCAGGGTTCGGGGTTTAGGGTTTGGGGTTCCGGGTTCGGCATTCGGGCATCGGGGTTCGGGGTTCACGGTTCACAGTTTATGGTTCAGGGTTCAGGGTTTTGGGTTCTGGATTCAAGGTTGGGGGTTTAGGGGGTTTAGGGTTTAGGGTTCAGGGTTCGGGGTTCAGGGTTTAGGATTTAGGGTTTAGGGTTTGGGGTTTGGGGATTGGTGTTTTGGGTATGGGGTTTATGGTTAACGGTTTAGGGTTTAGGGTTTGGGGTTTAGGGTTTAAGGTTTGGTCTTTGGGGTTTGGGGTTTGGGGTTTGGGGTTTAGGGTTTAGGGTTTAGGGTTTTGGGTTTGGGGTTTGGGTTTTAGGGTTTAGGATTAAGGGTTTAGGGTACAAGGTTCAGGGTTCAGGATTCAGGGCTCGGGGCTCGGTGCTCAGGGCTCGGGGCTCGGGGTTCGGGGTTCGGGGTTTGGGGTTCGGGATTCAGGGTTTGATGTTCAGGGTTTAGGGTTTGGGGTTTGGGGTTTAGGGTTCGAGGTTCAGGGTTTGGTGTTCAGGGTTCGGCATTCGGGCTTCGGGTTCGGGGTTCATGGTTCACAGTTTAGGGTTCAGGGTTCAGGTTGTAGGGTTCCGGGTTCACGGTTCAGGGCTCAGGGTTCAGGGTTCAGGGTTTAGGGTTCTTGCTTCAGGGTTGGGGGTTTAGGGGGTTAAGGGTTTAGCGTTCAGGGTTCGGGCTTCGGGGTTCAGGGTTCGGGGTTCGGATTTAGGGTTTAGGGTTTGGGGTTTGGGTATTGGTGTTTGGGGTATGGGGTATAGGGTTTACGGTTTAGGGTTTAGGGTTTGGGGTTTAGGGTTTGGGGTTTGGGGTTTAGGGTTTAGGGTTTGGGGTTTTGGGTTTAGGGTTTGGGGTTTGGGGTTTGGGGTTTGGGGTTTAGGGTTTGCGATTAAGGGTTTAAGGTTCAGGGTTCAGGGTTCAGGGTTCAGGGCTCAGGGCTTAGGGTTTCGGGCTCAGGGTTCAGGGCTCGGGGCTCGGGGTTCGGGGCTCGGGGCTCGGTGTTCGGGGTTCGGGGTTCAGGGTTCAGGTTTCGGGGTTCAGGGTTCGGGGTTCACGGTTAACGGTTCAGGGTTCAGGGTTCAAATTTCTGGGTTCAGGGTTCAGGTTTTAAGGATCATCGTTCACAGTTCAGGGTTCCGGGCTCAGGGCACAGGGCTCAGGGTTCAGGGCTAAGGGCTAAGGGTTCAGGGTTTAGGGTTCAGGGTTAATGGTTCAGGGTTTGGGGTTCAGGGTTCGGGGTTCAGGGTTCAGGGTTCGGGGTTCAGGGTTCAGGGCTCAGGGTTCAGGGTTCAGGGTTCGGGGTTCAAGGTTCAGTGTTCAGGGTTCAGTGGTCATAGTTCAGGGTTCAGGGTTCAGGGTTAAGGGTTCAGGGTTCAGGGTTTACGGTTTGGGGTTTAGGGTTCGGGGTTCAGGGGTTTGGGTTCAGGGTTCGGTGTTCCAGTTTGGGGTTCTGGGTTCGGCATTCGAGGTTCACAGTTCACGGTTTAGGGTTTAGGGTTCAGGATTTAGGGTTCAGGGTTCACGGTTCAGGGCTCAGGGTTCAGGGTTCAGGGTTTAGGGTTCAGGGTTTTGGCTTCAGGGTTGATGGTTTAGGGGGTTTAGGATTTAGGGTTTCGGGTTTGGGGTTTTGGGTTTGGGGTTCGGGGTTTGGGGTTCATGGTTCAGGGTTCGGGGTTCAGGGTGCGGGGTTCGGGGTTCGGGGTTTAGGGTTTAGGGTTTAGGGTTTGGGGTTTAGGGAATGGAGTTTGGGTTTTGGGGTTTAGGGTTTGCGGTTTAGGGTTTACGGTTTAGGGTTAGGGTTTGGGGTTGAAGGTTTAGGGTTTTGGGTTTGGGGTTTGGGGTTTGGGGTTTGGGGTTTGGGGTTTAGGGTTTGGGGTTTGGGGTTTGGGGTTTGGGGTTTACGATTTAGGATTAAGGGTTTAAGAGGGCTCGGGGCTCAAGGCTCGGGGCTCAGGGCTCGAGGCTCGGGGTTCGGGGTTCGGGGTTTGGGGTTCAGTATTCGGTGTTCGATGTTCAGGGTTCGGGGTTCGGGGTTCGGGATTCAGGGTTCGGCATTCTGAGTTCGGGGTTCGTGGTTCGGGGTTCAGGCTTCACGGTTCACGGTTCATGGTTTTGGGTTCAGGTTCAGGTTTCAACGTTCAGGGTTTAGGGTTCAAGGTTCAGGGTTTAGGGTTCAGGGTTCAGGGCTCAGGACTCAGGCTTCAGGGCTAAGGGCTCAGGGTTTAGGTTTTAGGGCTCATGATTTAGTGTTCAGGGTTCTTGGTTATGGGTTCAGGGGTCGTGGTTCAGGGTTCAGGGTTTAGGGATGAGGGTTTACGGTATAGGGTTTGGGGTTTGGGGTTTAGGGTTCGGGGTTCAGCGTTTGGGGTACAGGGTTCGCCGTTCGGGCTTCGGGGATCGGGGATCACGATACAACGTTTAGGGTTCAGGGTGTAGGGTTCAGGGTTCACAGTTCAGGGCTCAGGGTTCACGGTTCAGGGCTCAGGGTTCTGGCTTCAGGGTTGGGGGTTTAGGGGATTTAGGGTTTAGGGTTCAGGGTTCGGGGTTCGGGGTTCAAGGTTCAGGGTTCAGGGTTCAGGGTTCGGGGTTCGGGGTTTAGGATTTATGGTTTAGGGTTTGGGGTTTGGGGATTTGTGTTTGGGGTATGGGGTTTACGGTTTACGATTTAGGGTTTAGGGTTTAGGGTTGAGGGTTTGGGGTTTAGGGTTTGGGGTTTGGGGTTTGGGGTTTGGGGTTTGGGGTTTGGGGTTTGGGGTTTGGGGTTTAGGGTTTAGGGTTTGG
>NW_010363737.1:0-3008 GCF_000414095.1 Morus notabilis | reverse complement strand
TATGGTTCAAGGTTCAGGGTTCAGGGATCAGGGCTCAGGGCTCAGGGTTCAGGGCTCAGGGTTCAGGGGTCGGGGCTCGGGGTTCGGGGCTCGGGGGTCGGGGCTCGGTGTTCGGTGTTCGGGGTTCGGGGTTCAGGGTTCGGGTTTCAGGGTTCGGGGTTCTGGGTTCGGGGTTCGGGGTTCACGGTTAACGGTTTAGGGTTCAGGGTTCAACGTTCAGGGTTCAGGGTTCAGGGTTCAGGGTTCAAGGTTCAGCGTTCACGGTTCAGGGTTCCAGGCTCAAGGCACAGGGTTCAGGGTTTAGGGCTAAGGGCTAAGGGTTTAGGGTTTAGGGTTCAGGGTTAATGTTTCACGGTTCAGGGTTCAGGGTTCTGGTTCAGGGTTCAGGGTTCAGGGTTCAGGGTTTAGGGTTTAGGGTTCAAGGCTCAGGGCTCAGGGTTTAGGGCTAATGGCTCAGGGTTCAGGGTTCAAGGTTCAGGGTTCAAGGTTCAGTGTTCCGGGTTCAGGGTTCAGGGGTCATGGTTCAGGGTTGAGGGTTGAGGGTTGAGGGTTTACGGTTTAGGGTTTGGGGTTTGGGGTTTAGGGTTCGGGGTTCAGGGGTTTGGGTGCAGGGTTCGGCGTTTCGGCTTCGGGGTTCTGGGTTCGGCGTTCGGGGTTCACGGTTCAGGGTTCAGGGTTCAGGGTTCAGGATTTAGGATTTCAGGTTTCACGGTTCAGGGCTCAGGGTTCAGGGTTCAGGGTTCAGGTTTCAGGGTTCAGGGTTTAGGGTTCAGGGTTCTGGCTTCAGGGTTGGCGATTTAGGGGGTTTAGGGTTTAGGGTTCAGGGTTCGGGGTTTTGGGTTTGGGGTTCGGGGTTTGGGCTTCAGGGTTCAGGGTTCGGGATTCGGGGTTCGGGGTTCGGGGTTTAGGGTTTAGGGTTTAGCGTTTAGGGTTTGGGGTTTGGGGAATGGAGTTTTGGGTTTGGGGTTTAGGGTTTACGGTTTAGGGTTTACGGTTTAGGGTTTGGGGTTGAGGTTTTAGGGTTTGGGGTTTGGGGTTTGGGGTTTGGGGTTTGGGGTTTGGGGTTTAGGGTTTGGGGTTTGGGGTTTTGGGTTTAGGATTTAGGATTAAGGGTTTAGGGTTTATGGTTCAGGGCTCAGGGCTCAAGGCTCGGGGCTCGGGGCTTGGGGTTCGGCTTTCGGGGTTCAGGGTTCTGGGTTCGGGGTTCAGGGTTCACGGTTCACGGTTCAAGGTTCAGGGTTCAACGTTCAGGGTTCAGGGTTCAGGGTTCAGGGTTTAGGATTCAACGTTCACGGTTCAGTGTTCAGGGCTCAGGGCTTAGGGTTCAGGGCTAAGGGCAAAGGGCTAAGGGTTCAGGGTTTAAGGTTCAGGGTTCATGGTTCAGGGTTTAGGGTTCAGGGTTTAGGGTTTAGGGTTTGGGGTTCGGGGTTCAGGGTTCTGGGTTCAGGGATCGGCGTTCGGGGTTCGGGGTTTACGGTTCACGATTTGGGGTTCACGGTTCCTGATTCAGGGTTCAGGGTTCAGGGTTCAGCGTTCAGGTTTCAGGGCTCAGGGTTCAGGGTTCCGGGTTTAGGGTTTAGGGTTCAGGGTTCAGGGTTGGAGGTTAGGGGGTTAAGAGGTTTAGGGAGTTTAGGGTTTAGGGTTTAGGTTTTAGGGTTTAGGGTTGAGGGTTCGGGGATCGGGTTTGGTGTTCGGGGTTCGGGGTTTAGGGTTTAGGGTATGGAGTTTGGGGTTTGGGGTTTAGGGTTTAGGGTTTGGGGTTTGGGGTTTGGGGTTTGGGGTTTAGGGTTTAGGTTTAGGGTTTTGGGTTTAGGGTTTAGGGTTCAGGGCCCAGGGTTTAGCGTGTAGTATTTAGGGTCTAGGTTTTAGGGTCTAGGGTTTGGGGTTTAGGGTTTTGGGTTTAGGGTTTGGGGTTTGGGGTTTGGAGTTCAGGGTTCTCGGCTCAGAACTCAGGGCTCTGGGTTCAGGGTTCAGGGTTCAGGGTTCAGGTTCAGGAATAAGGGTTCAGGGTTTAGGGTTTAGAGTTTCGCGTTTGGGGTTTGCGGTTTGGGGTTTATGGTTCATTGTTCAGGGTTCAGGGGTCAGGGTTCAGGGTTCAAGGCTCAGGGCTCAGGGGTCGGGGCTCGGGGGTTGGGGTTCGGTGTTCGGGGTTCGGTGTTCAGGGTTTGGGGATCTGGATTTGGGGTTTGGGGTTCGGGGTCCAGGTCCGTGTTCGGGGTTCGGGGTTCAGGGTTCCGGGGTTGGGGTTAGGGTTTAGGGTTTTGGTTTGGGGTTTGGGGTTTAGGGTTTGGGGTTTGGGGTTTGGGGTTTGGGGTTTCAGGTTTAGGGTTTAGGGTCTAGGGTTTATGGTCTGGGGTTTAGGGTCTGGGGTTTAGGTTCTGGGGTTTAGGGTTTGGGATTAGGGTTTGGGGTTTGGGGTTTATGGTTCAGGGTTCTGGGCTCAGGGTTCAGGGCTCTGGCCTCAGGGTTCAGTGTTAAGGGTGCAGGGTGCAAGGTTTAGGGTTCAGGGTTTTGGGTTTAGGGTTTAGGGTTTGGGTTTGGGGTTTACAGTTTACGATTCAGGGTTCAGGGTTAGGGGTTCAGGGCTCAGGGCTTAAGGCTCAGGGCTCGGTGTTCGATTTTCGGGGTTCGGTGTTCGGGGTTCAGGGTTCGGGATTCGGGATTCGGGATTCAAGATTCGGGGTTCGTTGTTCGGGGTTCGGGTTCACGGTGCAGGGTTCAAGGTTCAGGGTTTAGGGTTCAAGGTTCAGTGTTCAGGGCTGAGGGTTTAGGGTTTGGGGTATGGGGCTTGTGGTTTACAGTTCACGGTTTCGGGTTCAGGGTTCAGCGTTCAGGGTTGGGGGCTCAGGGCTCAGGGCTCAGGGCTCGGGGTTCAGGGCTCGGGGTTCAGTGTTCGGGGTTCGGTGTTCAGGGTTCGGGGTTCTGGATTCAGGGTTCGGGGCTCTGTTAGCATTTATGTCCTTAGGAATAAATGTAACAATATTCCTTGAGATATTTTGATTATTAAT
>NW_010363736.1:0-601 GCF_000414095.1 Morus notabilis | reverse complement strand
CATTTTCGGTGAAAACTTTTGGTGTCCTAACGGGGCCCATCGGGCGTCATATCGAAGCTCTCTTCGCGCCCTACAACCGCCATGGGAACGTCGACTACTTTTGGTGTTGAAATGGGGCCCATCAGCGGTTTGATCGAAGCTCTCTTCGTGATCTACAACTGCCATGGGAAGGCGAAACTTTTGGGTCGTAACGGTCTGCCGTTAGATCGACTCTCTCATCGCGATATACGAATAGCACGGGAACGGTGAAATCTTTTGGTGTCGTAACGAGGCCCATAATCCGTCAGATCAAAGCTCTTTTCCCCCTTTACAACCGCCATGAAACCGTGACAATTTTTTGTGTTGTAACGGGCCCAAAAAGCTATTAGATCGAAGCTCTCTTCACAATCTACAATGGCCAAAGGAACGCTAAAAACTTTTGTTGTTTAATGATGCCTATCAATCGATAGATCTAACCTCTATTTGCGCTCGACAACCGCCACGGGAACGGCGACATCTTTTGGTGTCGTAACAGGGCCCATCATCCGTCATATCAAAGTTCTTTTCGTGTTGTACAACTGCCACGGCAACGGGGACAACCTTTGGTGTCGTAACGGGGCCG
>NW_010363735.1:89939-92012 GCF_000414095.1 Morus notabilis | reverse complement strand
AGAAGTAGTTTATCATTATTTTCTGTTTTTCAGTTTCGAGGCATTGATTGTTCCACTGTATTTTCCGTAAGAAATACATTACGGTTTGTTGACTTCGCGAATTCGAGTTTTTAATTCGAATTGAAATGTGACATATAACGTCTAATTTTCACGCAGATGTTACAAAGAGTATTACAACGCTTTTAGCAACACCTGTAATTAATGGTCAAGTTTTGTGGTGATCAAATGACAGTAAATGGAAACGTGCAGGAATCAAAAATAATGCAAGAGAAAACTAAAGAATGCCAAAAAATGATAATGCAGTTTGGTGCGCACACCTACATCTGCAGGGCCACGTCCAGACAGTGAACAATCCACTAAGTTCAAAGAATTACAATCACCAATTGGTCTTACACACTCAAAAACTTCCTCCTAGATGTCATCGCCGCTGTGTAGAATCTTCTTAGTGGCCTTGTCCAGCGAGCGCCACTCGACTTCGAAAAACTCTCTCGAAAGTCAAATTCTTCAATTACAAATTAAGAATCTTCAAGAAGCACATGCTTTTCTTGCAGATTATATTCTCCCTCAACCACACACGACCATCACCTCCTCTTCAGCAACCCACACTCCTTGAATAATCAAAAAATCAATCAATCCATACTTGCCCCATTTTTTCTTCTAAAAACAGCCTTAACAAATAATTATCTTCCTAAAATATTTTCCATAGACAGAGTCAATCAAATAACCAAAGTCAACCTTCTGAAATTACATTCCCAAAAAGCTTGCATTCTTTTATAGAAAGAATCAACCCAAGAGATGTCAAACATTTCAAATTTGGTGCAAAAATACAAAGATAGAATCTTCATAGCTGTTACAACCTTTTGCCAAAAATTATCAACTAACAAAAGTCCTAACAATCTCCCCCTTTGATATTTTTGGCAAAACTGACATAGGAACCTATGACAAGAAATGCAAGAAAGAGTTCTTTGACTGATTACATATGTCACAAGATCTCCCTCTTTTTGACAAAAAATAAAAGCAAAAATAATACTAATAGAAAAATATTTTAGAAGTTGTTGCATAAAGTGTTGTAACACTTGATGGAACACTTTTCTACAGATAACCTTTCAAGGTCATTGAACTCTGTAAATTGCTCCCCCTGAATCCTTAACAAGTCTTACTCCCCATGAATATAATATTCTCCCATGCATATTGCTTTTATCACCTATCAAAAGCTCGGAGTGACCATTACCACAATACCCAAAGTTAGTAGTACTTACTTTAAAAGAATTATAAGCCCTATGACACCTTAAATCAGATTGCATTACCCACACATGTCTAGAAAATTTATTTTGCACATCAATCTTAACTTTAGGTGTCTTTCTTGAGAATGTGAAATTTGGTGGATTAATGATCATACATTTTTTTAAAGCATTTAAATACTTGCAGCATTTTGATCTTATGTGGCCAGGTAAACCACAATAATGGCATATGAGAACAAATCTTTTATTTCGAAAGAATGAGATGATAACCTTTTTATTGGGGATAGTCGGAGGCTTAGGGACAGGCGTCTCATTCACAAACAATGTTTTGGACGTTGAGCTCTCACCAGTATGTTCCAGTTTATTTGTACCAGAATTCATCATTTTCAAATTTTTCTGAGTGCTTTCCAATTCAACCTTTGTTTCCTTCAGCTTCTTTTCTCTCTGTAGTAAGGAATTCATAATTATCAGCATCTCTCTTCAACACATCATTCTCTTTGACAAGCTCATCGACGCGCTCCCGTAAAGACTTATTTATTTCACACACTTTAACTCATTTGCTGAACATGGTCTTAAAGGATTCTTGTATGGCATCAACAGTTAACTCCTCATCATCACTATTACTTTCAGAATTTGAAAAATCTCCTTCGTTTTTGCTGTTCATGGAATCTGTTACAAGCAGTGTTGCAACATTGCTGACAGAAACATGTTGGGAATGGTATCCTAGAAGCATAAGATGTAATAGGATATTTATTATTTATTTAATAAAAGAGTTTATTCATTATTTTATGTGCATATATTTATGAATATTTTATGAATATCAATGAAAATT
>NW_010363735.1:89381-89754 GCF_000414095.1 Morus notabilis | reverse complement strand
AGTGTTTTTCGCATAATGAGATTATGTGGAACAAGGACATAGACACAATATGAATTTCTAATAATTCCGTTAAGTATAGAAATTCTAATTGAGTCTACCGATGGTCATATATAGGATGATCTTAATCCTGAGTTCTTAACAGACTCTTATTTATGGATTTGTGTCTTTTGATTTACTCGGTACGGATTCTGAGATCCTGAATCCTATTCCTTGTATTTTGGAGACATAATGAAGTAGGTAGCCGGGAATGTTATTACACGAGATGGAATCCATTCCTTCTTAAGAAAGAAGTAGATAAATAATTCTCTTGAGGGTTGATTCGGTACTTGGACCAGTAGGAGCTCCGATTCATGAATGTGTTTTATGAATCACT
>NW_010363735.1:86249-88092 GCF_000414095.1 Morus notabilis | reverse complement strand
TTTGACTTAAATTCGAATTTGAATTTGAAATAAAATTGGACTAGAGGATAAATGATGATTTTCTCTTCCTTCCTTATCTAGTTTTGGCACCACACATACAGGGAGAGGAATCCCTAGGGATGGCCGGCCACAAGGGATAAGGGATAGAGGAGAATTTTGGTTCGAAATTCAATCCTTCTAGAAGTTTGACTTCTACTCTATAAATAAGAGAATAGTAGAAAATTGTGGACACAATTTTTTTGACAATTTTTGAGGCAATTTTCGGAATTAATTTTTGCCCTAATTTTAGAGGTGGCCGAAATTTCTCTATAGAAAGAAGGAAACAATTTTTCAGCCCTAATTGGTTAAGGCTAGCCGAAATTCTCAACACATAGAGAAAGGAGAAATTTTTTTCTCTAAAAATTCCACATCGTGCATGCGTTGGAGTTTGTGGAAATTTGAGTGTTTATTGTAACCCGTTTTATCTCATGTGTGCCCACACAGTGGAAGACATTGGTTTTCTAAACACAAAGATTGGAACAAGGACTGTTCGTGGTCAAAGAACTTAAGTTATCATCCGAGTCGACTTCCAGGTATTTTTCCTGATTGAGTTCTTAATAAATGAATTAATGAGATTAATTTATTCGTACATAAATTAATATAATCTATAGAGTATCTCAAAGGTTTTATAAAAATTTTTGTTATACACGATCCGCCTCCCTCCCCGTACCACCGCGCTTCCGCAACCGAATTCGATTCGGAGACCAACAAAACATCATCCTAATTAGCATAAATATTAAAAGCAACGTAGTTACTCACATGGTCTTCATCTTTCTGACTGTCTTCAGAGTCTTCATCACTCCACGTTGCATTCAGAGACTTCTTCTTCTTCTTTAGAGTGTTGGCGCACTCAGATTGAATGTGCTCATATCCATCACACTCCCCGACATTGAATACCTCTGTTTTTTATCTTGAAATCAGTACCACTTGTTGTAGCTTTATTCTTTTTAAAATTATTGTTGTCATAGCTTGTATTTATGTTCTTCTTATTAAACTTCTTTATCATCTTGTTGAAATTCTTCGATAATCATGCTATTGACTCGGTTAAGTCTTTTTCATCATCAGGCTCAACTTCTTCAACTTCGCTTGAAACACAATGTTTTTCTCATTCTCCTTCTTGTTTTCATTCAGGTTCATCTCGAAAGTACGCAAAGAGCCCATTAAATCATCAAGCTTCATTGACCGCACGTCTTTGGCCTCTTCGATTAGTGTCATTTTGTAAGCAAACCTTCGAGAGAGTGATCTCATTAGGTGTCCTCAGAAAATTTCTCACCAAGAGCAAATGATTTATTAGCAATGTCATACAATTTGAAATTGAAATCTGAAACTGTTTCATTCTCAAGCATACGAAGATTCTCAAACCTTTGTAGTGAGGATTTGCAACTTTGATAGTCTAACTGTTGTTGTACCCTCATGAGCTGTCTGTAATATCTCCCAAGCGTCCTTGGCTGATTTGTACATAGAAATAAGTTTGAATTGATTGGCATCAACTCCAATGAAAATGGCATTTAATGCTCTTGAGTTTTTATTAGCCAACTTATCTTCTTCAGTAGACCACTTTTCTTCAGGTTTCAATACTTCTTTTCCAGCATCATCTTTGGTGATGGGGTGTGTCCAACTAGTTAGAACAGCACGACACGCCTTTTCATCAATAGCTTTGATAAAAGCCTTCATACGTGCTTTCCAATAGTCATAATTGGAACCATCAAGGAGAGGAAGACGCGAAACTGAGCCACCGTCTTTCAAAAAGTCCATCCATAACACTACAGACCAAATCCCAAAACATCACCAAACAAATAGTTAG
>NW_010363735.1:81935-86218 GCF_000414095.1 Morus notabilis | reverse complement strand
CCGCTCTAATACTAATTGTAAGGTCTGATTTTCACACAAGTGTTACAAAAAGTGTTACAACACTTTTAGCAACACATGCAATTAATGGTCAAGTTCTTTGGTGATCAAATGACAGTAAATGGAAACATGCATGAATAAAAAATAATGCAGGAGAAAACTAAATAACACCAAAAAATGATACTGCAGTTCGGTGCACACACCTACATCTGCGGGGCCACGCCCAAACAGTGAACAATCCACTAAGTTCAAAGAATTACAATCACCAATCGGTCTTACACACTCAAAGACTCCCTCCTTGATGTCGTCGCCGCTGTGCAGAATCCTCTTAGTGACCTTGTCCACCGAGCGCCACTCGACTTCGAAAAACTTTCTCCCGAAAGCCAAATTCTTCAATTACCAATTAAGAATCTTCAAGAAGCACATGTTTTTCTTGTAGATTATATTCTCCCTCAGCCACACACGACCATCACCTCCTCTCCAGCAACCCACAGTCCCTGAATAATCAAAAAAGCAATCAATCCATATTTGCCCAATTTTTTCTTCTAAAAGAACAGTCTTAACGACCAATTACCTTTCCAAAAATACTTTTCATAGACAGAGTCAATCAAATAACCAAAATCAACCTTATGAAATTACACTCCTAAAAAACTTGCATTCTTCTATAGAAAGAATCAACTCAAGAGATGTAAAACATTCTAAATCCAGTGTAAAAATACAAAGACATAATCTCCATAGCTGTTACAATCTTTTGTCAAAAATTGTCAACCAACAAAAGTCCTAACATGACATTTTTTAAAAAAATTTAACCGTAGTAAAAAAATAAATGTGATATTTTTTAAAAATTTTTAATTATAAAAATTAAAAATTTAAATCAGTAAAATAAACGAGATTTATAAATTAAAAAAAATAACAATTTTTTTTTTTTTGTTAATCGAAAAATAACAGTCCTGTTATGGAGCTACGCATACAAACAAAAGGTGGGTCCCAATGTTGAGACTCACTTTACGTGGGACCTTACCTTGGGTCTTGAGGAACGTTCTGCAACGGTCCACAATGCGGAGCCTCCAAGTGTCCTCCTAATATATAAACAGCAAGACTAGCATTAATTATATGTGTGAATATATATGCCTAAATCTAATTGGATTTCAAATATGCTTTGCCACGAGATGGGACCCAAATTTGTTATAAGGGTAGAGGAAACACGCATGAAACAATAAATCCATGTGCTAGTATGTTTGTGAAAAGTGTATAAAGGAATAAAATTCATATTACGTGCGTCATAAAGAAAAATTCCTATTACAAGGATTTTCCGTTTTTTCAAAAGGAAACATCTTATCTTATCACTAGACAAGACTGCACGGCTTTATTCATTGTGGCCAATTTTGACACGGCCAGACCACAATAATTAAGCTGTGCGGCCGCACATGTTACCGTGACCCACTTCCTTAGATATCGCGTCGATACCCAAAATCTTTTAAAGGGGAAAAAAAATCTTTATGACGAAGTTTGTCTTTTTCCAACTTCAATACTTATTGGCACAGTATATTTACTTATTCTAATTGAAAATTTAAGACCCATTTATTTTATTAATTTAAGTTTTTAATTTAAATTAAGATATTATTATATGTGAAAATTTTTTATTGTAGTAAAAAAAATTAAATATAATTATTTTTAATAGTTTTTTACTATAATAAAATTTAAATTTTAAATTTGAATTAATGAAATAAACATAACTTTAAATTATAAAGTAAATATATATAAGAAAAATATTTTATTAAAAAAATTAAATTTAAATATTTGTAAAAAAACACTATTTATAATTCAAATTAATAAAACGAATGTGATTAGTATTTGTAATTGTTGAATTAAGTTTATAACAATTAGATATGTATATATTCACATAAAAATTTATAGCATTCCATATAAAAATTCCTACACATCAAACGTTAAAAAATTAATCTAACAATTAAAATAAAGAAAACAAAAGTTCTTAATAGTTATGGTTTGTTTAGTTCGTTAGATTTGAGTTGAGATGTAACTTTATATGAGAGTTTTTTACTGTAACAAAAAAATTAAATGTGACTATTTCTGATAACTTTTTACTATAATAAAACTCAAATTATAAACTCAAATCGATGAAATAAACAAGATATTAATAAAATAACATTCTCTACCAAAAATGCACTATTTAGATAATAAATAAATTAAGGATCATTTGGTACGAGAATTCAAATCAGAGTGATTCTAATTATGATTCTAGAATCAGAATCATAATTTATAATTTTAGATTCAAATAATAATTCTGAAACTATAATTCAAAATTATAAATTTGAATCACTTTAAATTAAAAGAGAAATAATTTTAAAATCATAAATAATTTTAATTTTAAATATCACATTAAATTTTAAATCATCTAAACTAAATATTAATTTAAAATTACTATAAATAAATACTAATTTTGAATTAAGATTCCCAAGTCATCTACATACCCAAATCTCGATCCAGCACGAAATTTGAGCGAGAACACAAAGTACGAGGTCCTAGCTTAACACGCGAGTTCTTAAACGAGGACACGTGTTATTAAAATAATTCCTGTCAGTTGTCAGTAAGAGTCCCCGAAAAGAAAAAGAAAGAAAACCACAGCAGACAGAGTTGAAACAATCCCTAACAAACATCGCTACGCGCCACGTCAATGTTTTCTAGAGACCGCAAACGGGGGACCACTGGCACAAAATCTCTCAACCGAATCACTAACCGCCAGATCTGATCTCCACGTGTTTGGGCCCGCATCTGAGCCGTCCACGTCTCTTTTGAAAAATCCAACCCAGTGGTCCGTACAACCCCAAATGGCGATAATCCAGCCGTGCCGAGAAAGGTAACGGCTCAGATTTGTTTCTTTTACATTTGGCCTTTTACGTTTTTTTTTTTTTTTTTTGGCTAATCAAAAAGGCTTTTAACGCATTTGAATCACCTCTTCTCCACTTTGATTGTTTCCTCTCTATCTTCGTCGGTCACTTGTCAAGCTCTCAAACATGAACATTCGGAAGAAATCGAAGCTCCACTCGCCGCCGGCGAGAGATCACCGGCGACTTAGTCTCAATTCCAGCGATTCGAGCAAGATATCGCTCGTAAAAACCAAAAGAGCTCGCAGGATCCAGAGAATGAAACTCCAGACACTGGATTGCACGTGTCGAACGGAGATCCACTTCACCGTCGCCGGCGGCGGCGACGATATCTCCGGCGATGGCGACCAGAAGGAGAGCAAGAAAAAGCTGGAAGTAAATGGCGCCGATCCATTGAAGATAACGGTTAATCTATCGTTCGCGTCGACGGCGGAGAATAACAATGACGGCGTCGTTTTACAGAGTTTCGGAAGCGAAACGCGCGAGGAAAACGTTTTGGAGGGATTGGAAGGGGAAAGGAAATACGGCGTCGTTTCGGTGATAGGGAGGAGGAGCGAAATGGAGGACGCGGTGAGAGCGGAGCTAGGGTTTGCGGCGAAAGGGAGTAAAAGGTACGATTTTTTCGGTGTCTACGACGGCCATGGCGGGACGTACGTGGCGAGCGCGTGCCGTGAGAGATTACACGAAGTGGTGGCTTCGGAGATAGAGCATAACAATAGTGATAAAGAGTTGGAGTGGGAAAAGGTGATGGAGGGGTGTTTTGGTAAAATGGACGAGGAGGTGAAGGGCAATGCGGCGGCGAGGACGGTCGGAGCGACGGCGGTGGTGGCGGTGGTGGAGGAGGGGGAGGTTGTGGTCGCCAACTGTGGGGATTGTAGAGCCGTCATGTCAAGGGCTGGTCTTCCTCTTGCCTTGTCTACTGATCATAAGGTAACAAAATTGACCCAAAAAAAAAAAAAAGAACAAACATTTTCCTTTTTTTTCATTTCTTCTTTTTGTTTTTGTTTTTGTATTTTCTTTTTCTTTTTTCCTCCAATGGTCGTCCTTTTGTTAGCTTGAAGCAATTTTTTTACCCTTCTTTTATTATTATTATTATAATTCTTTATTAATTTGCTTGATTTTTGTTTCCTTACATCATTGTGAGGTTTTTGAAGAAGCAAAGGAAAATAACAACTGATCGGTTAAACAATAAGGACATACACACACTTGGCTACCAAGCAGTGGAAGTGGAAAAAATAAAAAAATAAAAAAGGACACAGTTGGCTAATAAACGGAAAAAAAAAAAAAGACTAGAGAAAGAAGACAACTAAGAAATGCAGGCATTATTTTATTTTTCGGAAGAAAAAAATGTTTGTTCTTTAATATTTAAAGGAAAAAAAA
>NW_010363735.1:50000-71170 GCF_000414095.1 Morus notabilis | reverse complement strand
GGCAGTTTTTTTTTTTTTTTCTTGAATAAATGGGAGGCAATTGATGCCCAATACCCCGTCCACAAAAGGACGAAAGTAAAAGGACGAAAGTAAAATGATTGCATTAAGTCCAATTTACTGTTACCATTTTGAAAACGTGTTCCACATTTTATTCTTTTAGATTTTTTTTTTTTAACCTCCTCCTCCACCTTTAGTACTTTCAAAATACGAATATTTTCACATAAAAGGACGAAAGTAGGGATTTATATAGTTCTTTAATTCAAATTTTTAATTTAAATTAATATATAATTTTGTATAAAATTTTTTATTGTAAACAAAAATTAAATGTGATTATTTTTTAAAATTTTTTATTGTAATAAGATTTAAATTTTAAATTTAAATTGATAAAATAAACGGTGTTTAATCTTACGTACACTCAGTCTATAAACTTTTAGTATAATGACAGTTTGATTATTCAACTTTTAATTTTAACACATTAGTCCTTTATTTTATCATAACTACCTCTTTGTTAATTTTTTTTGAAGGGAAAATGTATTTAATTTCTATATGATTTGTCTGTTAAAATCTTCTTTTGCTATAAATGTTATAAGTGTCTGCATATTATAGAGTTTTCAATAGTTACGTTATCAAATTACATTTATTTATTTAAATGCATACCTTGATCACATTTAATGGGCATGATGTTTTATTTGACTTGCTATAACAAGTAATCGATCAACACCTTAACCATAAGCATTAGTTAAAAGATTAATATAATCTCTTTAAATTTAATTCTCATCAATTGTTGTAATTTTTTGAGTCAATTATTCAATTCATTACAATCATACGTTTAATTCATATCACATAATTAAAACAATGATATTTTTGATGAATAAATATTATAATAACTATTAAAACTGAACCTATACATAATACTGACCCGTTTAGTTTACTGATTCGAGTTTTTAATTCGAGTTGAGATGTGACTTTATGTGAGAGTTTTTTATTGTAGTAAAAAAATTAGATGTGACTGTTTTTTAGAGTTTTTTACTGTAACGAAACTCAAATTTTAAACTCGAATCGGTAAAATAAACATGACAGAGTGTATATATATGTGTTCAACCAAGGCAAGGGTCTTGATTAAATCATGCATTTCAATTTGTCTGTTTTTGTATAAATATATATATATATATTTAACAATGTATATTTTTAAAATTTGTATTCTTATTCTCTTAATTTGGCTCTATTTAAATAACATTTCAAATTTGTCATTTTTTTTTTCTTACAGTCTTCTAAAATAATATATATTTTTAAATTATGGGCCTTCTCGCATATTCATACCTTTTGTTTTATTTTCTTATATACTCATTGACGTACGTTATTGATTGGATTATATTATTAAACTTGATGGTCTTAAATGATCAAAATAAAAGTTTGAGTCAACTTACAAATGACCAAAAAATTTACGGTGTATTGGTGCAATAAACCTGAAGTATATAATATGTGGTTGTATTACTAGTGAGTACTTACAAATGACCAAAAAATTTACGGTGTGCTGGTGCAATATACTAAAGTATATAATATATAGACTATAGCTATATTACCAATGAGTTATATATTGGTAAGAATGTTTTTTTTTTCTCTTTACTTAAAATGTGCTTAAAATTTAATACTCTACAATCCTAATTTATAATTATTGTCTTGTCATTCCAGTAAATTAAATTAAATAAGGTCCTTTTTTTTTCTATTAGTGAAAACTAAATATATTATTTTGAGTAGAAGTGAATCAGTTCATTTTCTTTTCGGCCTTGCTCAGTTTGTTGATTTAAAATTTAATTCGAGTTGAGATATGACTTTATGCGAGAGCTTTTAACTGTAGCAAAAAAAGTTAAAAGTAACTTTTTATAAGAGCTTTTAATTATAACAAAACTGAAATCGAAATCGAATCGGTAAAATGAATGAGACCCTTATTTTCATGGACAGGTTCCAAAATTTTAAAGTTAAAAGAAAATGTTATAGAATAAGAAAATTTTCATTTTGGTACATTTTGTTATATTGAAATTTGAAACTCTGTTTTTAAAAATTTTATGTCCATATCTCGACCTTGTAAAAAATCTTTTTTTGGTACTTCGAAATAATTTTTTAAGATACGAAAATACAAAATTGTCCTTATTGTAAAAATTCAATTGTTGACCAAAAATTTTGAAGAAAAAAAAGGATGTTAAAAATTGTTATACATGTAGAGTATAATCATTTTTTAAAAATTCATCTCTTCAAAATTTTTTTTAAAATTCTTTTCTTTCTTTACAATTTTAATTAACGGATGAATTTTTATAATAAGGATAATTTTATTTTTTTGTATCCTAAAAATGACTTTGAGATACTAACATTTTTTAAAAAAAAAAAGTTGAGGTACATACATTAAATTTTTTTTAAAAAAGAGTATTAAAGTCAAATTTTGATATACTAAAATGAAAATTTTCTTATAGAATATTATCTTAAAAAAGGCATAGATATAAGTTCCAAAAACGTGATGAGTATTTATAGAACATAAATTCCGTTTTTATTTTATTTTTTATCACTATTCTTTTTTTTTTATTGAAAAGGATTAATTTATTACTATTCTGCTCGTATCACAATTCACATATACATTGGAAAAATTCTCTACTATAAGTCTATAACAAAATATTGGTTCAGGAAAAAAAAAAAAAAAAACGAAAAATAGGCTCAAACGCCATTATCGTCCAAACCAAGCTACCTAGTTAAAAGGCGATAGACCGCTAAACAGAGAGGAGAGAAAAAGTGCGTCTATAAATTCTTCTTTCCCGCTCAGTTTCCACAAATTTCAGAGAGAAACCCATCGCTTCTCTTCCATTAACATCAGGATTCAGGCAAGATTTCTCTTTCTCTCTCTCTCTCTCTCTCTGTATCTATAGGTTTCTGCTCACACACACACACTCTCTCTCTCTCCATCTTCTCCTCAGATTATCTATTTATGCAATTTTTATGGCTCTCCAAATTCAGAAGTTTCATTTTTTTTTACACCTCCATTTGTCTTTGGCTCTTCTCCTCTTTCCCCCCAAAAAGTTTCAATCTGTTTTGGAGATGTAGTGCAATCTTTTGAGTCTCTGGACTTTTAGAGGACGTTTGGTTTCTGAATTTAGAACTATGATTCAGAACTACGTGTATTTTCTACGAGAGAAAATACTATAACGAACTACGAATCCGAACTATGTACAGATCCTTGCTCCAAACGCTTCTATTGAGTGTAACCCTAGCCGACTGTTTTGATCACCAAGAAATTGTATACCAGAATAGCTAAGTTTTTCTCTTTTTTTTTTTCCCTTCGTTGGAATGCGACTGGAAATTTTCTAACTGCCTTTTTATTTTTCCCTTTTAAACCACCGACAAATTTAATTCCCTTTTAATGTATTTTTTTTTTCTTTAGAAGCAAACAGAGTTTCAAGAAATTTGTTGCATTTTTATATGAATTGATATAGTGAATGTTCCAATGGTATTTTCAGAAAAAAAAAAAGAAAAAAAAGTATTGATTTTTGTTTCCATTATTACATTTTAGTAGTCGGAGCCAAACAAGAAGTTTTTATTTTTCTCGAACTTTCCATAATTTTATTTTCTTATTTTTACGCTGCTTGTTTTTTACTCTTTGTTCTGCTGTTTTGACCGAAGAAATTAAGAATGGTTCTATTTACTTGAGTAATTGTTGTTGTTGTTGTTGTTGTTTGTTTTTTTTTTTTTTTTTTTTTTTTTTTGGGAAAAAAAAAAAAAAATGTTTTTAAGTGTTATTAACTATTGAACAAGAAATTCGATTTGAAGTGTTATTAACTATTGAAATCTGAGGACTAATAATGGTGATATCTTTCCATGTTTGTTCGTTTCTTACTTTCTTTTTAATTTTTGTGTCGGTCAATTATTTTGGAAGTTACCTGATTTCATTTAGTTTATATAGCTAAAATGTAGGCTTTAAGTGGTTAAGCATTACTTATTGTATCAAGTTCCCCTATTGTCAATCAGGGTAAGAGCAAAGTTTTTCCCTTTACTTAATGTTCTGATAAGAACTTCAGTTCTTTTGCTTGAAACCATATTTTTGTTCGTTTCTGGTATGCCGTTTTCTCCTTGCCATCAAATTGACTTTGTCTCTTGAAAAGCTTTAATACGTTGTTTGGTAGAAGGGAAAAGTGGAAGGAGGGAGAGGGGTGAAGGAATTGGTTGAAAGATTTTGGTATCCATGGTTGTTTGGTAGGAGGAATCAAAGGTCTTCCTTTTCCTCTTATTTTCCTCACCTAGGTTATATGGCTTTATTTTCTTTCCGTCTTACCAAACGTAGCCTTAGTGTCATCGTTTATAATATTCTTATTGTATTTACTCAACTCTAGCGAAGGTTAATAGACTTTTGTACTTGCGCTGCAATGCAATGTGCGTGTGCTAGAAACTGCTCTCTCTCTCTCTCTATTGTGTGTGTGTGTTTGTTTGTTTCCTGTTTTCTTCGTTACAGACTCACAATAGATGTGTTTTTACTGTAAAATTTCTTAACGCGGTATTTTGTATATTAACTAATAGAGGCTGGAGCCGGATAAGAAAAAGATAGTTTATGGAGGGCGGCGCAGGAAGAGATTTGGAATGCCAGAAGACTATGGATGGGAAGGCGAGTAGCGGGAATGGTTCCAAGAAGGCCATTCCTTCTTGTTGCTTGAAGGCTAGGGCTTCAGCCCCTGAACTTGAGGCTAAATGCCATTCCACCGTTGTTTCTGGGTGGTTCTCAGAGTCTAAGTCTCCCTCTGGTCAGTTTCTACTGTCCTTTTTTATTTTTTGGTTCTGATTGTTTGATTTAGTCCTATCCTCCTTGTGCAGTATAGAATTATTTAGTCACGTCGGTTGCTTTAAAATTTAAATAGATTAATATCATTAATTTTGTGTATGTTTTTTCTTTTTTCTGCAGATAAAGCTACAAAAAGTGTTTATTTCAACAACCCAATGTGGCCTGGTAGGCTCCCTCTGTATGCATTTACATAATTGTATCTCCTCTTCTGATAACGTTGTTTCTACACTTGTAGGTTGTTTTTGTTTTAATAACTAAGTTAAATGAAAATTCATTATATGACCTCCTGATGCTTGTTGAAAGCTTCTAGTGATGGCTTTATTGCCTATTAACCTATCCTAGTTGTTTGTTAGTTTGCCTTCTTTCTATCTTTCTGCTTCTTCTTCCCTCTCATTTTTTTTTTTTTTAACATTATTTACCTGTTTATGTTTGGCAGGAGAAGCCCATTCCCTGAAAGTAGAAAATATTTTGTTCAAGGGAAAGTCGGAGTTCCAAGAGATTCTGGTTTTTGAGGTTGGGAATTCTCCTTTTGAACAGTTCCTTCATGCTGCTTAACCGTGTCCTTTTCTTAATCTTGTACACGTGTTAGTTATTACCAATTCATTAATGTACAGTCTTCAGCATATGGAAAAGTGCTAGTTCTTGATGGCATCGTGCAGCTTACTGAGAAAGATGAATGCGCTTACCAGGAGATGATTGCCCATCTTCCTCTTTGTTCGATCCCCTCGCCAAAATCTGTAATTTCATCTATCCTCATCATTTTGATCTGCCTTATTTTGTAATTACTCTTGGGTGTATGCTAGATCTTTTATGGAGTTTTCTTTGTTGTATACTATTTTGTCATTTGGCTAAATGATTTTCTCATCATTTTGCTGTTATGATTATGTAGCCATAATTTTTTCCCTTCTACCAGGTGTTTTTTTTTTCCCCCTGCTGGATTCCTTTAACCGAGAGTAAACATTATAAACATTTGGTTCTGTTGCGGCACTTAAGTTGGCAATTTATGTTAAGGAAAACATTTGGTTCTCGACCCTCCTCTGGGTGACTGAGAGGAAAAGTAATTTGGTTGTTTTAAGTTTAAAAACAAGTTTAGTTTTTTAGATTGTGAAATACAGTTTTTATATGACTACTATTTTAAAATAAACGTTGTTGGACATGATCCAGTAATCATGCAGTGTATTAATTTCGGGGGAAAACATGTGATACGCTTGCATTACTTGAATGCTTTTCAGTTCTTCATGACTTTACATGGCAGTTTTTGCTTCAGTTTTGACACTAGATTAAAAAAGCCAACAAAATTCATGGTGCAGGTTCTTGTTGTTGGAGGTGGTGACGGTGGGGTTCTTAGGGAAATTTCTCGCCATAGCTCTATTGAGCATATTGATATATGTGAAATAGATAAGATGGTTATTGATGTAAGTGGTGATGCAATATAGTTGCTATGAAGTTGTCTGCTTACAATTTTGCTGAGTTTGCCAACTACGGCTACTTCGTACTTACTGCCGTTTCTTTTGTTTAGGTGTCTAAGAAGTTTTTTCCTCAGCTAGCTGTTGGATTTGAGGATCCACGAGTCCATCTTCATATTGATGACGGTACGATTAACTAAACGAGTTACTTGTTTTACTTGGTCTGGAATTTTATTGAATTTGTTTAAGTGGTAATTCCTTTGTTATCATTTTAATGATCCTGACAGCTATTAAATTTCTGCGCCATGTACCTGAAGGGAAGTATGATGCTATTATAGTTGATTCATCAGATCCCGTTGGTATGCCATTATTCTTTTTATGATTCTGTCTGAAATCTTTTTACCCTGTTGGTTATCTCTATTTATCTTTGAATTCTTTGGAATTGATTTCAGTTTATATGGTTCTGTGCATTGTTATACGCGGGGTGTATATAATTATGTGGTTGACACTCGAAAATATTGTGAAATTTGGCCCTCAGATGGTATTTCGTCACATTCAAATTACTTTTATTGTACAAATTTCCTCAACCTTGATAATGTCTTATCTGACCTCGTTATATGCTCTCTGATTTAAGGAACTGTATGCTGTCTTAGCACCTGGGATATACCATAATTTCAATTTGAAAGAAAGTTGAACATGTCATAGCTTCCCTGATTACTTTCGTACCATAATATCTATCGCATGGGAAACCCATCATGCCTCTCTCTATATACATATATATTTTTTTGGTGGGGGGTGGCTATTCATTCTGGCTAAGATATATGGATTGATTTGTAAATAAATCAGGTTCCTCCTTTTTTATAGGTCCTGCTCAAGAGCTTGTCGAGAAGCCATTTTTTGAGACAATAGCCAGAGCATTGAGGCCTGGTGGTGTTGTCTGTAACATGGCAGAAAGTATGTGGCTACATACGCATCTTATTCAAGATATGATGTCTATTTGCCGTGAAACATTCAAAGGCTCTGTTCATTATGCATGGGCGAGTGTTCCGACATATCCAAGGTAAGAGCGCATTCTCCTCTTTCCCTTTCATGCTTAGTTTCTCGTAACCTTAAGGCATTCTCTCTTAACTATTATTGTAGCTGATTCCAAGAACTTTCCTTGTTATATTGAAGTCTATTTCAAATTACTTGTCATGCAGTGGTGTCATAGGATTTCTGATATGCTCAACAGAGGGGCCACCTGTCGATTTTAAGAATCCAGTCAACCCTATTGAAAAGGTTGAAGGAGCTGTCAAGCATAAGAGAGAACTTAAGTTCTATAACTCAGATGTAAGAATTCCTTACTTATTCTGATTTAGCTTGTATTGAGTTCTCCCTCTATATGTCTGTCTCTTCTTCTTAAATCTTGTTTGTAGTGGTTAAAAGAGTGATAGATAAGCTTGCATGGCTTCAACTGATCTAGATTTATAGCGTTCTTTTTCTTGAGTTTCATCGGAGTTATGTGTTTTGGGTAGTCGTTGAATGAGATTATACGACAAGCAAAAATGACAATTTTTACTTCTAATTACTTTCTAACAACTATTGCGATCCGTGATATTTTTTTTACTCTTTTAGCCATTCTCTGATCCGGCTTTGGTGTTGAATGACCACCAGAAGTTCTTTTTGCAGTAGACTATATATATGTTAACCATGCTTGTTGGGAAAACTGATCTTAACATTGTTATCCAATTACCTTTTTCTTTTTTCGCTCAAAGTTGTCAAGTTATTTGTACAACTAGGTTATATATTTTAATGGCACGCGAATAATCTTTTGTTTTTGAAGTAGTACCTCTGCGAACCCCCATGTAATTACTACCAAGGACATGCTTGTTGTTGACAGGTGCATTCAGCCGCGTTTGCCTTGCCAACCTTTCTGAAGAGGGAGGTGAGCTTACTACGTGATTCTTCACCCCCGGCACGGGAAATCCACGTTTCCTAGTTATTTGAGCAGCAGCTTGTGCTCGGTTTCTCCAACTATTGAAATTAGTACTGTATTGAGAAATAGGTATTTATCATAACTGACGGTATAGATGGTGTTATTAGCTTTTTGCCATAGAGGCATTAGTGATGGGGGTATAATTATACAATGTAATACATATTAGTTTGTGACTCTGATGTATGAACGTGAATGTTATGATTAATCTGATTAAATGATCCAGGCTTTTCGTGCTCGGACAAACATATTGGCATGTTGACTGACTACTAGTCCGAATATCCTCTTTATCTTCGTCTTAATTCCTCTTCATATAGATTCAAAATGTTCGTTTCGCACTTGCACTTGCCTCTTGTGTTTTTGGTCCCGCAACTTGGAATTTACCTGTTGGGTTCATTCTCTATCAATTGTGATGTTCATCACTAGTGGTCTTTGTAAGAGTCTGCGTATTTCATATATTCAAACTCAAATAATTTAGGATTCATTTAGTAGATGAATTCAGAATCATAATTTTAGATCCTGATTCAGAATCAGTATTTATTTACAATAATTTTGAATCATGATTCTTAATCAGTGTTTAGTTTGGATGATTTTGAATCATAATTCAGAACCTGATGTGATGTTTTAAATCAGAATCACTCATGCTTCTAAAATCACCCCTTCTTGATTTAAGGTGATTCAAACCTCTAATTCTGAATTATGGTTTCAGAATTATGATTTGAACTTAAAATCATGAATCATAGTTATGGTTTCAGAATCATGGTTAGAATCACTCTGGTTTGAATCCTCGTACCAAACGAATCCTTATTCTGTTACATTGCTTTTTTTTTTTTTTTATGAATTTTAAATCTTAGAATTAAGAATCATAGTTTGAGTATATTTTACAAACGGGTTTTAAGTTTTTGTCTCCAACAATAGAAAAAATGGAGAATTTATCCTTAAGAGTGTATGAGTTTGGATTTTTATCCCTTACTCTTAATAAATAACCTTTTGTTAGTGTAATTATTTGATTAAAAAGGTTATGAATTAAGAGTAAAAGGTAAAAATCTTGATTCATGTTCTTTTAAGAGGTATTTGTTAAGATTACCCGATAGCACAAACAATTGAAAATAGTATTGACTAACCAGGTGTAAGTTATTTGAGAGTTTAAATCACCCTGATTTTGATTCAAACAATATTTTCTCTAAAAAAAATTAAATTTAAAAAATTTCTGCTATAACATTTTTCTTACAAAATTTGAATTTTGGTTTGAATCCGAACAAGTCACAAATGTTTTTAATTGCTTCCTTGCGACCTGTGTTTTGCCTATGAGCTTTCTCCAAGGTCCATGACGTATAAAAACGAGTTTTTTTTGTTTGTTTGTGGATTTTAATAATTCAAAGTGATTTTCTTTTAGCAAATTTAACAATAGTAGATTAATTAGAATAAAAATTGTCCAAAAAAGTTAAAACACTTGTTTCTTTTTCCAATAAATAATTCCTTGTGGAAGGGAAAAAAAAAAAATCCTTTTGCTCCTCAAACTTCCCCTAATTCAGGTATGTGAAGTAATTTGCAAGATTGTTGAAACCCGTAGGTTGTGTTCTAATAGAATAATGCTAAGAACCCTAAGTTAAATTCTAATTCTTTCGTATCAACTCATGTGATATATGAATTATTATTTTTAAGGTATTTAAAATATTATTACGTTAATTAATGATAAGAGTTAAGATTGATACATCATCAATTCGTATACAAGAATTGAGATCGAAATATGATTAATCCCTTTTGAGTTGGTATTCTTAGCATTACTCGTTTCAATAATATTAAAGTCAAATGGAATTTTATGAAAGAAAAAGTTAAAAACAAATGTTAGGGGATCGAAATATGATTAAGCCTTTCTTTAGGATATATAGTGTGTTCATTTATATAACTCAAATCATAACTTAAATTGTGTATGTGAAAAAAAAATATTATAATAAAAAAATTAAAATTAAAATTATTTAAAAGAAAACACTGTAACAATATGACTTGAATGATAAACAATGTCATAATAAATAATAGGGAAATAATAGAAAATATGCCAATATGAAAAGCTTAAGAAAGTATATAGGTCAATTTTTAGTTATAGAAATTAATAGGTCATAACTTGTCAAGTTATGGTTCATAACCAGATAAGTTATGGACAAACTTGTCAAGCTATAGTTCATAACCAGACAAGTTATGAACAATTATGGATAATAACTTGTCAAGTTATGGTTCATAACCAGACAAGTTATGGACGAAAATAATAATTTAACCTATTTATTAACTGATGTAAACTATTGACCTATTAATTTTAATTCATCTCAACTCTTGGCCTATTTCTTTCTTTCTCCCTCAATAATACTATTAGATTCCACATGACTTGATTCTTACACGTGTTGAATCTTGACGGTATCTGGCACGCGCCATCCACACTCCTGAGAGCGCAAGAATCTCATTGGCCTTTTTCTCCAAAATTTTCTCGCGAAACAGACAAAACGCTTAGCAGCAGATATAGAATGAAAATCGTAAGAATATTTCTCCAGAAAAATTCTCTACTTTTCTATCCGAGAGCTTCCCAATACCTACCTTCCTACATTTGACCATCTAAAAGGTTCCACTTTCTCGAAATCGAATCTTTCCATTTCCATACATGAAGTTCCCCCTTTTTTTTTTCCCTGGATTTTATGAAGCTAAAAGGTCCTTTTTTATTTTTATTTTTGTTCCCTTTTAATTCTTTAAATTGATAAGAAGGTTTCGATTGTTGAATGTTTGGTTGATATCTTGTTTGGCTTGAATTCTCCATTTTTTTTCCTACTACAGAAACAATAATTGCTTTTGCTAATCTAATGAAATCATGGAACTTGGAATTATAGTAGACATAATTTCGTTCTGAAAATTCATAAGGTAATTGTTAGATAATTGTCTGGTAATGGACTTTTCTTGGTTGGTGATAAAGTTTCCAACTTTTGTTTTTGGTGTGTTTGTGCGTGTTAAAATAGCTATTACGAAAATAAGAGAAAATAGAAGAAGCTGGAGATTGTGTATGTCTTTTTTGTCAAAGCTTTCGAAGGTCTTTTGCTTTTTTTTTTTTTTGGCTCTCTCTTTGTAATAAATTTTATAGGGGGTCTTGCAGGTTCATTATCCGGGTGTTTTGTTGATTATCATCAAATAGATGATGCAGAACGCAATTTCAGCTTGTGTAGTTGCGAATTCGAGGGAACTTGGGAACCAGGTAAAGTGGCCTTCAGCTCTCAATAGGAAAACATGTTCTTTGTACTAATTCTTTTGCAGAATTATTGTACATTATGTATCGCATATTATATGCCGAAACATCGTTCGGAACCTGACAAATAGTCCTATTTGCAGGCAACTCTATCTGCTGATCAGTTAGGATTCGACTCTTTCAGCCGAAGGGCAAACTTCACACATCTACCATGTGCACTTTGCACAAAACAGGCGGTGGGAGTTGTACAGTTTTTAGCGGTACGCAGGAGCAAATTAAAGCCAAGGACTTTAGCTTCTGCTCTTCCCAATAGAGACGGTGAACCGAAAGCCAGTTTTTTGCATTCTTCTGCTGATGGCCAACCCCTTTTAGCCTTGGGAAATAACAAGAGTTGTAAGGATGCGGATGCAGAAGAAGACCCCTCCGCTCGATATTCAAGATCAGACTTTTCTGTGAATGCTAATCATATGGTAAACCGGGGCGAGCTTCTTGACAAGCTGAAGGCTGTTCATTTGCATGTATTAGCATCAGAACAATGGAATGCTTCTCAAATCAAACTATGTCACAGGTATACCCGACCTATTCTCTGGAGGTGGTTATTAATTTTCGTCAAAATGAGTTTTCAAGTATGTTGATTGGTTTCCCCAAAAGATTTGGTTTAAATTACTAAGAAGCCAACTTAATGTAATCTATCCCGTCTCACCCATCACCACTGAAGTCAGTTCCCAGGGGCCAAAAGAACTTTACTATTTTGTTTAAAATATCCCTTTTGTCTTGTTTTCTTCTTTTTGCATAACCTATTAACTTTGAGGTTCTTTTTTTATTTTGGTTTCCTCAACAGAAACTACTTGGTGAGCGCAACAAACTTAATACATTATCTGGCATTAAAATGCCTTGACATTGAGCAGGTCAAAGAAGATTTTTCTTCTATTGGTCTTTTAAGTTGGGAGATCATCGATTCATGCGTTATGGCCAGTCTCAGTGCAGGCATTCAGCTTTTGGAGGAGTTGAGTCCCAACTCTCTAAACGCCAGAGAGAATATTTCAGGAAATTGTACTGAGAAAAGGCTAGAGAATCAAAGGAATGAGAAGTTCGCAGTACATTTAATGAGGAAGAAGGCATACTCCAACAGGGAGTTGTTGATGGGCCCACTTCAAGATGGAAAAACTAGTCATGTTATGGTAACAGTTGGAAAAGAAGCTACTGAGAATGAAATGCTTATAACTGATCTTATAGATACTGGAGCCTCCATTATTAGGATCAATTGCGCACATGGAGATCCAAGTGTTTGGAGTGAAATAATTAGAAGAGTGAAAAGAAGCTCTCAAATGCTGGAGAAACCGTGTCAAATCCTCATGGATTTAGGTGGCCCAAAGCTCCGAACAGCTGGCCTAAAGCCCGGTCCTCATGTTATGAAAATATCTCCAGAGAGAAATGCTTCTGGAAATGTGATCTTCCCAGCTCAAGTGTGGCTGTCTCACAAAGGAGCAGGGCCTCCTCCAAACCATGTATCTCCTGATGCAGTTGTCGTCCTAAGTAACCCAGATTTCCTTTGTGACACTGAGGTAGGTGATACTGTAAGATTCAAAGATGCTAGAAGGACAAAAAGGATTCTCAAGATTGTAGGAAAGTTTCATGTTTTTGGTGGTATTGGATTTATTGCTGAGTGTAGCAGGACTTCTTACATTGAGTCGGGGACACAATTGTATATCAAGGGAAAGAAAGGCAGGTTCCGTTTTGCACACGCTGTTGATGTCCCTGCAGTAGAGCCATCTATTAGATTGAGAGTTGGAGACTCACTAGTCATATCACGAGATAGCTCATGCAGTCGGATTGACTTGCCTGAAGCCATAAGAGGTACTCATAGGATAACTTGTTCTTCCGGTCTTCTTTTTGATTCAGTGAAGCCAGGAGAACCCATTGCTTTTGATGATGGAAAAATATGGGGAATAATCCAAGGTACTAGTATTTCGGAGATTATTGTATCAATAACCCATGCAAATCCTAGGGGCACTAAACTTCGACCAGAGAAATCCATCAACATCCCAGAGAGCAATATTCAGTTTCAAGGCCTCACTTCCAAGGACCTTATGGATCTTGAATTTGTTTCTACTCATGCTGATATGGTAGGGTTTTCATTTGTTCGAGATGTTAATGATATCACTATGCTTTGCCTAGAACTGGAGAAGCGAAAACTTTGGAACTTAGGAATTATCTTAAAGATTGAGACAAGAAGTGGTTTTGAAAATTTGCCTCAAATGCTACTGGAGGCAATGAAATTACCAAATCCGCTGGGGGTTATGATTGCGAGGGGAGATCTTGCTGTGGAGTGTGGATGGGAAAGGATTGCTGCTATACAGGAGGTAATTTTGTCTATTTGCTCTGCTGCCCATGTACCTGTCATTTGGGCTACTCAAGTTCTAGAGTCATTTGTCAAGTCTGGTGTGCCTAGTAGAGCTGAGATTACTGATGTGGCCAATGGGAGAAGGTAGGCGGTCAATCTTTGCTATCAATCCATTGTTCATGAAATTCCATATAAGTTACCAGACTATATAAACATGTTTATATTGTCAACAACACGACCAATTTTGATATCTACTCTTAAGATTTTTCGTTTAAAAAAGGTCGTCTTGGTGGATTTTCCCCTTTTTTCCTTCCTTAATTTTGGAAGGATAACTTATATTACTTGCTTTATATTCAAGAATCCTCTTATCTGTTTTTTTTTTTTGTTCCTTCTATCACAAGCAAAGCTACACAACCAAGGATGACTAACAATTTGTTAATCTGCATGTACAGGGCAAGTTGCATTATGTTGAACAAAGGGAAACATCTCGTCGAAGCTGTTTCTTTTTTAGATTCCATCTTGCGCAATTACTCCACAAAGATGAGAGCACAGGCAAAGCTGAAGCCTCTTCCCCTGACCGGGCGACCATTTTAGTGTAAACCTATTTGCTCTTTGTAGATAATTTTCACCATCTAGGTAGAGACTTTTCAATAATAATTGGTCTGTACACGTTCTTTGCTCGTGGAAATCATCATCTTAAATCCTACATATTCATGGACGAAACATTGCAAGTTTTAGGCATCTTTCATCGTAAAAAAAAAAGGGTTTCGTTGTTTGTTGATGTCTTTTTTTTTTTTTTGGTAGAAAGTTCTTTGTTGATGTCAAAATCATTAGAACAGCGGTCGGGTTATTAATGGTAATCAGGTTATCAAGCAAGCTGACTTCAGGAGTGGCGGTACCACTAGGCTAGCGCTCATATGAAATAGTCTTTCTTTAAAGGGAGTTAAAAAGCTTTACGCATAATTTGTACATTTACAAGAACGGGCGAATGATGTATTAGAGGATTTGAAATGTAAGTGCTGCTTTCAGACAATAGCCGCACACAACACAGAGACGGATCGGTTAACCCACCGTTCAAGTCAGTTTTTGAGTTTTTGAGTTTTTTACGGTATGTTTTTAGCCACAAGGTGGTCGATGTCGGTTTTTCAGTTTTTTTAAACACTTCTACCTTAACTAATTTTAGGGTTGTTGATATGCTATTCTGCTAATGTAATAATGGTTTTCTCTTTCTTCCATTTTTTGCAAGTGTACTAATCTTTTTTCCGTCTGTTTTTTTGTTTTTAAATGTTGTTTACTGATATACGTTCACTGTCATGCATTTACTTGGACCAACAAAACATAAATAAATGAAAAGAAGGGTGGGATCTTACCATTCGTAGGAAAGAAAAATAAAGTTGTACTCAATTAAAAATTGGAAATGGCGTTCATTTATTTTGCATTTTGAAAAACCTAAATTATAGCATAACTAACAACTATAAAAAGAACTCAATGAAAGAAACGTCTATGCATAAGAAAATGTTACAACCAGTTTAAATGCTAAGGGTCCTTCAAACTCTCTTAATGGGAGAGGTTGGATTGTACTTTATCCATGTCGTGGATGCTCTCCTCCTGCAGATTGTAGACTTTACAATACCTCTTAGACTCATCAACCCAATGCTCTCAGTGTGACCAGTAAGCTTGATCAATGCTTGACGCTCCGAGTACCATAGCAGTTTGTTCGCTTGGCTTTGAAAGAGAGAATACTAAGTAGACGTTTGGTTCATAAATTCAAAATTATTCTTGATTTACGTGTGTTTTTTGTGAGAGAAACTACTGCAGCGAATCACGAACTATGATTCAAATCATGACACGAATAAACTAACCAAACACACTATTAAACTTTTTGATATTGTACGTAGTAGACACTCCATGAGTTAGAATCTCCATATGTTGAGAGTCTGCACACTTATGCAGCTGGAATGGTTAAATATGTGAAGATGGAGAGTTGACCTTCAACTCTGGCTAACTTCACAAACTTGAGGAGTTGCTGCGGAACATTAATGAAATGGAATTCTTCTTGTGTTAGATCAAGAACAATCAAAATATGGGATGAGCCTCTTGCCAACTCTGCCTTCAAGTTCCGGTCAATGATTCTATCCTTAATCCAGTTGAAGTTCTCGGCATAAAGAATGATTTGGGAGAGTACATCTCTAGGTAACATCTGGCCAAAACCCTTCTCAATAAATAATATAATCTCATGACCGCTCCATGAGTTCTCAAAAAATTTGAAGATTTCAAAATTAAATAGGACGGGTAAAAAATTTTTTTTTTTTTTTTTTTTTTTTTTTTTTACTTTTATTAACAATTTTTTTTTTTCACTTTTTGGGATGAAAAGTTTTTAGTGACAATAAATGTTCCCGTTGAAATGTGTACTGCCATAAAGTTCCATCGAAGTTATTTTGTTCCCATTATATTTTATTTTTATTATATTAGTTGAAATGTGTAATGCCATAAAGTTCCATCGAAGTTATTTTTTTCCCATTATATTTTATTTTTATTATACTAGTTATAGATGTTTTTACTTTGTAAAAAGGCTTTTCTTTGAACTCAGACATTGATGGAGAAAACACTAGTTGTACTTTAACCTTGTTATATAGAGTTTTTAAAGAGGAAAGCTCTTTTTATTTTCTGTGGGACAACTATAAGTTTACTTTCTTATGTTTTAACACACCCATCTGACAAATTCTTTTTCAAAAGATAAGTTGAATTTATCAAAACTACTTAGATGTTTGTGTGACTATAGAAATCAATAGAATTTTATTGTTACATTAATTTGTATAATTCATGTTGGTCGATTAAAACTTAAACACATGTAAGCTAGTCACCTAATCATACTTCGTCATTCTTCAATTCCAAATGACTAATACAAAAAGCTATTATATACTAGCTCAGAAAGGAAGAAGTTCAAATTAATATTAGAAGAATTTGTTGACTCTATTGTTTGATTTGCATCAATTATTTGAGTTTTATAAGGAGGATCTCAACTGCACAAAACTTAAGCAAAACACACCCAACAAAATCTAATTTATATCAAACTCTATGTAACATGCATGATGGTCTTAAGCTTTCCCTTTTTTCTATCTTTAATTGTCGTTTTAAGTCGGTGATTTTTTAATATTATTGCCGTTTCTGTTTGAAGCTGTTTATTGATATCATTGTAGTTCTTATGATGATATCGTCTTGTATTGATATTATATTGTGGTTCTATTGTTGTTGTCTCCTTGATTTTCAATTGCTGTTGCTGTTATCTTTTTGTAGTTTATTGATATTACTGTCATTTATGTCAATATTATTCTTTTCTACTGCTATCTTTTTTTAATTTCATGTCTTATTTTAACTTGATGTTGTATTTTTGACATTGATATCATTTTAAAGATAATTTTGATTTACATAGTTGTCGTTCTTTAATGCTGTAGACACACTAATACAAAAATGTCATCCAGACAAATCATAACCCATGTTCTCACTCATTCCAATAACACAGTGCCTTTCTCCAAGCAAATATGTCGCGTGCAATTTAAATAGCAAAAACATTAGGTGCGTTTAGAATTCGTTCCAAAATAATTTTATTTTTTGTATGAAAATAGAAATGAACACGTTTTTAATCTCAGACATAAATTATTTTTAAAAATACGTTTGGTAGTTTTATTAAGATATTGTTTTCAGTAGAAATTTTTTTTATTAATGTCTTTCTCTCTCTCTCTGCTCGAGAGAGGAGAAAATAAAAACAAAAAATGAAAAACAACTAAAAGTTATTTTTCATCTCTCTCATTTTACACTAAATCAAAAAATCATTTTCATTTCTGTTTTTTGTCTTTAATTGTACCAAACCTCGTTTTAGAATCGTTTTCATTTTTTCTTTTTTGAAAAACATGAAAAACAAAAACAATTCTAAACACGGCAATTATCATATACTAAGCAGTTTTAATGCACATCTAATTATAATAAACCTCATATTGGTTGCACTAGTCATCTCACGTTAATGTGCCAATTTGAGAGGCTAAAATACCATATATATTTTTTATATTATATTTGAAAAAGCCAGGGGTCCACCGACACATGCAAAATTAAAATGAGTAGGCTTTAACTAGGAGTGTGGTTAATTAAAAAGCATCTTCTTTCTTAACTTGAAAAGAGACTCTCGACATAAGTCGTAAAAGTCCAATATTATAAGCGTCCATGAACATAAATATTGGACCATATCAATCTTTCGATCATAAAAGCACAAAACCTGAGTTTAATTAAAGAATCAAGTAACAGGTTACTATTATACGAAACACCTATTGGACGGAAGTAATCACTTTAAAACGATGGCAAAGGATACTTAACTAAGTCGACGGATAAATGCTTGGTCTGAGAAATGTCCAGCATCTCTATAGTTTTCCAAGAATTGCTTCCCAAGCTGTGCACTCTAACTTGGTCTCCTCGTCTGAAGAAATTAAACTTGCGTTTGATTAGTAGATTCGTACAATAATTTAAATCATGGTTCGTGATTCACTGCAAAATTTTCTCACAAAAAACACACGTAATTCGAGAATAGTTCTGAATCATGATTCTGAATTCATGAACCAAACATTCACTAAAAGTACGCCATTGTTGACGTCCATAGACCGCCACCACTTTGAAATCATTCAAAAACTCTTCTTACCCAAATCCACGGAGAGAATACGGAGGAGGAAGAAGAGATGGAGAGAGTTTTTTAAGCTTTTCAAAAGTGTACATTTATAAGACGGATCTCAACTACACAAAACTTAAGCAAAACACACTCAACAAAATCCAATGCATATCAAAGTCCATGATCTCAACTACACAAAACTTAAGCAAAACACACTCAACAAAATCCAATGTATATCAAACTCCAGGTAACTTGATGGTCTTGATCATAGTCTAAACCTTATGGTACCAAAAATTTAAACAATAATAGTACGTATGACACTAGTAGTGTAAAAGTCCATGCCTAAATCTTTTCCACTTTTTGTCATCCTTATCAGCCAAATTTGGAGAGCTTGAAGGCTTCTTTCCCAGCTGATTACGGCGTCGAATTGTTTGTATGGCTTGAAGCGCCAAGGCCTCCCACTGCTCGGCACAAGAATTAGTGGAGTCGGGCGTGAGGCTCCGCCTGAAAAGCCACCAATGTGTGCGGAGTGCATTCATCAAGTCGTTGGCCATGAGAGCAAAAGCTTCAACTTTGGTGTGCGATTTGAGATTCTTGGTCGAGATGGGGAAGTCCGAAATGGTGGTGTGAGTCAGTGACCACTTCACAAGTTCTTCTCCAAAGTAATCTCCCTTTTTAATGCGCCTAGTAGTACATCTTGAGCAACTATTACTCTCATTTATACTATGAGTACTGATCCCAACCTCGTTTAAGAAGTACTCCCATGCAGTGCCTTGTGTGATGAAAAGCATCCGATCTACTGGGTCCCCCACTCTAATAATGTAACTATTCTCAGTGTAAATCACTGGCTTGAGGTGGTCGCAGATCACTTTTAACACTTGCTCATTCATGTTTTCAAGCATTGGAACCTGCGATTCAACAAAAAAGATTGTCCGTATGTTATGTGTTTTATTTGATAACAATTAAATGGAAAGATATTTATCATAGGGATTCCATGTTTCAATCTATTTATACTTACCAATTTTCAATGGTGAGAGAAGATAGCTGATATCAGAACTTGTTAATACATCCCAACTATATTGCATTCAGTAGCAAATTGAAATTTAACAACTCATTTGTTATCTCGCTTGGTATAAAAAATTTGGGCTTTTTCTGTGGTCCCCCACAACTTTTATGGGAGAAATTTCTCCCATCGTAACTGGTTGAATGAGTGGCGTAATTCTCTTGTATTTAGTTGTAACAGTTACTATTTTAGGAACCAAAAATCGTTTTTAAGCAAATGGCAATAAACAACTGTCATGCACTGCTCCAAACAAAAGTTCATGCATGATTGGACATGCCTATCAAAAAAAGAACATGACAGATGTAGTAACCCTTCACGACAATATTATTCAAGTTACAAAAAAAAAAAAAAGTTGGTTACGATGGAATGACTGATCTTAACAGTAAAAATGACATATGTGCATATTTTATTCATATTAAAAATGAAAAGCGTTTATTGACATGCCTTTTAATATTATTCATGTAATAATTCATGATAGGTGTGCATGACAGTCGTTTATTGCTATATGCTTAAGAACGATTTCTGGTTTTCAAAATAGTAACTGTTACGACATAATACAAAGAAAATTACGTTAGTCCTTCAGTCGGTTACGATGACACATGGGACGATTACGAGGGCATATGAAGGACTTGTCCTCGATTTTCAAAGTGAGGGACTGTAGACAAGTCCGAATATTTGATAGATAATTTTGGATCTCTGGGATCAAAATTTGGATATCTAAGAACAAAATAGTATCAATTACCTTGGTTATTGTGGGGATGCAGAGTTGGCGCTTTATAGACTTCCTTTCTTCCAGGGGAAGTATTGAGAACAGATTCTCCACATCCACATCTTTGTTTTCCTGCAACTTGTATTTCACACTCTTCATGATCGATCCCTTCATATGCTTGGAAAGGCCATTTTTGTTTATCCACAATTCTATGTCTCGTTCTTTCAGTTTCATCTTCTCTCTTATCTCCTCTGATCTTGTGGTTGCGAACTGCAAGTACGTCTGCCACCAGGAAAAGAAAAACGAGAAAAACGCTTATAAACTTACTAAATCCAGATATACTTAGATGTAAATGCTATTATTTATTTATATTATAATATTGATAAACACTTGATGGAAACACATAGTTAATGCATGTTTTCACAAAAATGAAAAACAATTGAGCAAGTGTAGATAGTAAATTAGTTGGTTTTCTACCACTCAAAGAATACATTATTGTGGGGCAATTCGAGAATTTTCAGTGCCAAAAAAAAAAAAAAAATCTCAAATTCCAGAAGAAAGTCTTCATGCACCTTACAAGATTAAATTAGCAATTCAATACTTATGTAGAGCCTTCTGATTTTGAGAAAATCTAATCTTCAATTAGCGCATTCATTTTTGTCCAACCAATATATTGTATCCTCTTAACACAACGAAGCCACAAATCGGTGGTTTTCAGTTTTAAGGGATGAAGTATGATCAAGACCCTATATATATAAAATTTTTCAGGTGACTTGAGTTACATAATTGAATTAAAGAAATATGTGAAGTTTGAAATGAAAGGAAAAAAAAAAAACCCAACCTGCAAATTTCCAATGAGATATAAGAACAGTAGCAAACCACAGAGAGAAATTGAAACTGCAAACATGGTTTCCCATACGTACGTACTTGTTTTGAGGTTTTGGCCAAGCGAACTGCAAAATTATTGGTGAAGCAGTATA
>NW_010363735.1:0-47500 GCF_000414095.1 Morus notabilis | reverse complement strand
ACAGTCTTCCTCTTTATCTTTTCTTTCTCTACTTTCCTGCTCTCTTTTTTATTTTTGTTGATTATTTTTATCTTAAAGCTCATATAGTAGATACCTGTGGAATGGGAAGAATGGAAAGAAGGTCTACGACGATCAGATTCCAAGAAATCCTGCCACTCTTAACCAAATGAATACCTATTTTCTTAATTTCCGAATTTGGCGGCTCTCGTCTTTTTTCCACCTTGTAAGCTTTGGCAATGTTATAGACGATATCCATAACGTAAATTAGGTCAAAAATAAATCTCCAAACTAGAGCCAAAACCCTCAACTTCTTGTCCAACTCAAAGCACTTGTGCTCCTGATCGATAGTTGGAATGTACAAGAACAAAGGGTCCAGTGACACTGCAATCACACATGCCAACACAATTATCTTATTCCACATTGGTTGGAACCCCTCTTGCTCCACAATCTCCATTAATACTTTACTCAAGCTTTCCTTCGGAGCTCCTCGTACTCCATCGTTCCTCAACGACATTTGTGTTACCGTCGGGTCGATTACTGTACTCCAATCTGGGCGTTGTTCCAGGATGCTGAAACAACAACACATAATTAACAGGGCATGATCACAAAAAAATAAAAAAAAATGAAAAGACATCCATGTCGTTCCATAAAGTAATGTTATGTATCACTACGAATTCAGATTTCTTGTCCAATTTTTTAGTATTGCCTAATAACTAATTATATTATGTAAAACCATTTTAAGGATCCAGATTTTAAAACATGAAATATTTAATTTTAAATTGTTAAATAACGTGTTATAATATGGCAGTTAGACACTATTTAAGATACCAAAACTAAACAGGAAAATTGTGTCAGCTTAATTCCAATCTCATTTATGCTAGACTAGTTGGGAGGCACAAATTATATATATATATATATATATATTTCTAGTAATTATACAGTGATAATCGCGGATAGTACATATTTAATTACATTTCTTATTCTACATGACACAAAACAGGGAGTATCTTCTGCAATTTAAGTCTCCCATACATGAATAGATACACAATTAAACATAAGAATTAGCTTCAGCAAAAAATAAAAAAATAAAAAAATAAATAAAAACAGAAGAACGAGTAGTAGAGTCAACGAACCTCACAGATACTTTCCCTTCCGAATCATCCATGATGTGTTGTCTCCTGCAGAAATATGAAGATTTATATTGTAAATTAGAAGTTTTCTTTCTTATCATCAGCCCAGATCACATAAAAAATTAAATATGGAGTCAAGAGAAAAAAAAAAATCCATGATCCAAAAATCAATTATAAGGACAGAGAAACTGAGATATAATAATTTGAATACGAAATCAAAACAATTAAAAGGAATTTCAGAATAACCTGCAAATTCTCAATGAGATGTGGTCTTTACACAACTTGAGCTTTGAGTATCACAGGTTTCTGTATATTAATTGACACCTTCATATAAGGAAATTTAAGAGTTACTATTAGAATGGTCAGAAAGCAAAAAAAAAAAAAAAAAAAAAAAAAAAAAATTATTTAAAAAAGGGAAAAAAAAAAAAAAAAAAAAAAAAAAAAAAAAAAAAAATCATATACATGTGGATATATAATTTATAATTTTTAGCCACGACGACAATTTTAACTCGTAGTATCCATAACTCTATTGCACAATACAAAGAAACAAAGACATAAATAGAAAGGAAACAGAATTCATAACCAAATATGCAAATCAAGTAGTAGCCTTCAACGTTCTACTTGAGAAAAATCACTAAAACACAAACAATATTAGCTCGCTAGCTAGTAGCCTTATTGAGGGGGATAAATTAATATATATATATATATATTTATATATTTAAGCATATATAATATCTACAACTTAAAAGAACACATCCCAAGTAAGTGGATACCTATTTGGTAAGAGAATCTTTAAAACAAACTATAATGTTATTAAAAAAAATAACATAAAAATAAAATATACAAATATAAGCCAGAGGCCAAAATCAAACATGTCAACTAAAAATAAACTGATCTAAGTGCGGGGAGGGCTTTCCATAAGAATCAGCAAGAACAAAAACTCTGTAACACCATCGACATGCCTCGTTAAAATATCTAATCTAAAAAGAAAAAATAAAAAGAAGTATATATGTGATTATCCAAAGGGTCAAGCCAACTGCCTAAATAAAAAAAAAAAAAAAAAAAAAAAGGGCACAAAAACGAAAATAATTTGAGAATCGAGCACAAGCCCAAAGCAACAATCTCAAATGAGAATATAACAAATTAAAGCACATGACAAAATTAGAAGAGAAAACAGTCGTCAAATGAGAGTATCTCTTCAAATTTAGTCATTTACGCAATTAAGCATCTCTAGCAGTGATTGCAAGACATTCTTTTGAGGCTTAAAGACAGCAAAACGACAAGAGAAAGATCAGCGAGAAAACCAGAGCAGAAAAAAAAGGAAGAAACATAAATAGGAAAAGAAACTAAAATGCTAAGTACTAATACTTCACAGAGAATGAATTAATTACATAAAAGAGAAGCTTCAAACTATAATACGTACTCAATAAAATGACGCCTTCTAATAGAGCAGCAAGAGAGAGCTATAAAAAGAGTATTAAATAAAGCAAAGAGTGAACGAAAACTGAATTTGGCTAGAATCACTCAAGTTTGGTAGAAAGGATCGGGGAAAGGGGATAGAAAGAAAATATGTAAGAGATTAAAAGATTAGGAATGATGGAAAGTTTTCGCTTAGGTTGTTTCGTAGATATGATGGAAAGAAAATGAGAATTTGTATAATTATTATTTTATTCATATAATCATATCAACTCACTTGAAAAATTAAGTGCCCGTTTAGTTCGTTGATTCGAATTGAAATGTGATTTTATGTGAGAATTTTTTATTATATTTTTTCATTCCCTTTTTTTTTTAATTATTCTTCTTCTTACAGAATAATTCTACACTATTCATCCACTAATCTCTTTCCCCACTTCCTTCGTTTCTCTTTTCCATTCTACCAAACATAAGTTTTTGGCTCCACAACCTAATATAATAGTGTTTGTTATTGAAGAATAGTTGAAGGCCAATTAAAGTAACTTCTTCCTATAAAATTCAAAATATTAATGGTGGCCCCATGCATCGACAAGTATTATTCTTGCTTTCCCGGCTGCTTTTGAAATATTTATCCACATCCAACTCATTTTCTCACACAAGTCCAAGTCAAGAAAAGATAGAAGATAAAAAGCTAATTAAAGTAGTAAAAAGCATCAAAGTGTGAACAATTATTGAAGACGACAATTATTGTGGAAATATTCCGATCATGGTTGAACCTCGTGTAACATATGAAAATTAGACTTAATAATGCCTTAAAATTCGAGCCCAATTGACAAGTTCATGATCAGAGTACTACTCGTAAGATATTTCTTTTCGCTGACGTATTTTGCATGGACGTAAGCAATGCGCTAAGAAATTAATTAAGAGAATCCAAGGTACAACATTTGCATGAATGAATAATCAATACAAGTACACAAATTTTATGTTACACACGTCTAATTTATGCTCCGTTTATATTGAGAGTTCTGACTTGATTTAAGATCATAGTTCTTGATTCGCTACAATATTTTTCTCTCATAAAAAATTTAAATTTTAAAAATCAAAGTAATGAATTATGGTTCTGAATTCATGAACCAAACGTCACCTTAATTACCTAGTTATAATTCATTAACAGTCAAGTCAATCCCAGAAGGGGAAATACATGCATAATTAGTTCATTTAAGAAGTTTTATTACCATCACAAAGCCACATGCTGGTTGGTAAAGGATTAAGGAAAGAAAAATAAATAAATAAATTGCACCTAGTAGCTCCTCAAAATTTAAGCCCATTTTTGTAAATTTAGCGACTATGTAAAGGAAAATTTTAATAAAGTGACAAAAACACAAAAAAAATTTGGAGGCACAATAGCTAAAAATATTCTTAATATATTAATCAAATCAAATCAAACGTAAGCAAAACACACTAGCATTATGTTTTGTCCAATTAAAATTCTAGTCATATTTTGGGCTCGCCTTCCAAGCTCGATGTGATAAATGAATGCATATAGAACAAATCTATGAAAGTGCACACTGACTAGAATCTTGAACATCATGTAATACAACAAAATTAGATGCTGCGGATTGTGTCATGCCCTAAAATTTCTTACTTTAATACATGATAGTAAAAGAACTCAATCTACGGCTTGGCAAGTCCGTTAGATCCTTAATAGCAGCTGGAATGCAATTGTATTAGGACTATCCGACCACCATTCATATGCTGAAACTGAATTAAGAACTGAAATTGGCTAATTAATTTATCGACCGCTTGAGTGCCCTCATTCTCATGTATGTGAGAAAACTATACTGTCATGTTTTCAATTTCTTGAATTCAGATTCTCTATCTAATTTTAGTATCTCAAATGACGTCTAACCAATTTGAATCGTATCATATCATTTAAAAAAAAATTGCAATGATATTGAGTTGACTTTTATAAGGTTCCTGTTAAGTGCTCATAATGTATCATAATATAGTTGATTAGATATCAAACTGGTGATCTCAATCTCAATTTCTCTATGGTTGAGATCCAAAGATTGTCGCTTAGACATCCATAATATTGATTCCTTACTTGTCACCTAACCATACATATGACATGATTAGTTAAAAAGATTTCTTTAATATACCTAGGGCCTACTTGTAAAGTGCAAGATTCAAACGGTCATATGAATCATGGAAACAGATAGTCATATACTACGTAGTTGATCTTAAAGAAAAAGACGCCGCTTACCATAATTCATTTCCAAGAAACTTGTTAAATACTAATATTTATCATTGATCAATTACGAAAGGTACTTCATAATAATAGAGGTAGTTCTAACTTCTACCTCGTCTTCGAATTATATCATATACTTACATCATAATATCAGGAAGATATAAGTAATAATTTGCCAAGCGCTGATTGTATTTGCACGACTCGCTCCGGTGAGAAATCGCATACAATTACATGATCAATTAGACGCTTGCTTCAACCTTTTGGGATAAACATGATGACGAATATTATAATAGAAAGCTTTAATTTTGCTAGGTACTTATAATTAGACAATGCCTGAATTTTACGTGGTTTTATAAGTCCACACAAAACTAGTGGTGGTGTAAGAATTGGCTGTTTTGTCATAATTTGTTGTTGAAAATGGAGATCGAACTCTCATCTTGTTGTGTGTCTAAGACATATTATTTGAGACTGCATAATGATGTCTTTGGTCTGAGACTTGACATCTGTGGTCGAGAGCGGAGGGTTAGAATATGAGGCCGATTCAAATTTCCACGCCAGAAGTTCCTCTCCGCAGAAATCTCCTTTCGCAATGCTCCGGATGGAACCATTTCCAAAGATCAATACAACGCCTTGCGTGACGAAAAGCGTAAATATGACCAATCGGTTCTCCCTCTCGAATGATGTATTTGGATGGAACCATTTCTAAAGATCAATAAATCATCAGTCGCTCATCGACAATATGGAAGCTTTGGCACCTAGCTCATTGGATTAAACAAGATTAGCGTTGCTAAACTAACAAATTAAACAATGTGATCTATGTTTTGTTATTTTGCGAAAATATGTATTTCTTAAAGATCACATGCTGATGAGGAATGTGCCTTCCTTAGTGTCTCCAAGCAGAGGTGTGTCTCCCAGCCGAGGTCTTTCTTGCTACCACTATTACGTCCGCTCGGAAGAACAGAGAGAATAGACACCAGATCAGCATTGTCATTTTGGTTCACTAATCTGTCATGCACATGTCGCATTACCATCGCCCCGATATATGCTGGGATGCCACCTTTTAGTATCCATAGTTCTGCAGTTTGTTCCTCGATCTGTTTGTGTGGCACAACAAATTAAGGAATTAGCTCATCAGTTTCATGAAAAATTCAAGAATGTATAAGCATCACAAGGCAAAACTCACTTCGTCTAGAGCATTCAAGCCAAGACGGCGCATTTCTGGAGAAAAATACGGTTGCAGTTTCCTTTTCAGTTTGTCAACGTTGAGAATTTCGTCATCTAAACATGCCTCCTGTATGCATGTGATGATCACTGTCTTTACTTCGTGAGGCTCACGAAGATGATGGGCTAAACGCCCAATGCTATCTATGTACTCTTCTTTCTCATTTATCTTCATTTTTCTCCGGTTCATTTTATCTTTTCGTTTTTCCTCTTCCATCCAAAAACTGCATATATAACTGTCCGAAAAAGATAATTTAATTTAGAGCAAAGATGATTGAGTATATGCTTTATTGTAACAGATGGAAATCAATAGTGTATAGTTTTAGCCATTTACGTCTGCGCCATTTAATCATCAATGTACCCTTGGGCTTTCTGAACCCGAATTTGATCAATAGTCCTGGTTTTTTCCTTAAGAAAAAAAAAATCCTCCTGATTTCCGAGAGTTAGGTTAATTTAGGGCATTACAGCAATGGTATAAATGCCTTTTTTTAGAAGTCCCTGTTATGGCTGCTCCTTTCTGAATCTAAGAAGAGATTGGTTGAATTTCTTAAGTTTGATTATGGATTTAGATTAGGTTATGACTCTATAAGGCTTATGACGAATAGGCTAAAAATAAAATAAAAATAAAAACAAGGGCAACGGCAAGCTATACGATTTCATCCTAACTTTATATTTTACAATCAAAGAAAAAAAAACATAAAAATTTATAAGCCCTTTTTGATTTATAATGGATATTAATATAATTAGTAGACAGACCCCCCAAAGCTTGAAGAAAATATTTTGCATTAAAAAAAAAAAAGACTGAGCGCGGACCTGAACATTTCCAATGAGATATAAAAATAGAAGCAAGCCAAGCATAGAAGTGAAGTTTGCAAAGATGGTCTCCCTTGCATTTGAACTTGTTTGGAGATTTGAACCGAACGAACTGCGACAAAACCGCGATAGAATGTAAACAATCTAGAAACCAAACTGTTATCTATTCACTGGAGAATCATGAAAAATAAAGAAAGTCATATGTGCTTCTTATAATATGATCATGATTAATTAATCAAATTCATGAAAAAGGAATAGAAATAATATGATGAAATCTAAAATAGTATTTGCTGATAATTCATAAATGTTTAATGCCAAAATATAGAATTTCCCATGTCAAAACCTTTTTTTTTTTTTTTTTTGAAAAGGTGCAATATGTACGTACAAACCTTAGGTTTCGTATGCCCCAGCCGAAGCATTGCAACAACTTATTCAAAATATGCATTGACCCAAGAGTACCAGATTGAATGGCTCCAAGAAATATTCCAAAGTCGAAGACCGTCGAATTTGGTGGATTTATAGGGCAAAAATCATTCACAAATGCCAAAATATTCCTCGAAGTGCCAAGTCTATTCACATTGCAGCTATTAAAAACACTAGAAAGACATCCATTATTATTATGACTATTACTGCAGGCATGATGCCAGCACTCCACCTCTCGTTGAATGGAAAAAAAAAGTACCAAAAGGCTCCTAGGACCTATTACCAACAAGGATAGAATATATAAAAATCAGAAATTTGAATGTCGAAATTACATTTTAGATTTTAGACCATGTTCATTTTACTGATTTGAGTTTAGAATTTGAGTTTTATTACAGTAGAAAGCTTTCAGAAATAGTCACGTCTAACTTTTTAGCTACAATAAAAAACTCACATAAAGTCACATTTCAACTCGAATTAAAAACTCAAATCAACGAACTAAATGAGCCCTTATTATATATTTAAAAGGTTTATAATTAAAATATCTTGTTTGACATTAGAAGACGCGCTCCTCGCGGATCAAGAATTTCATTTATTATTGATAATTTTTTTCCTTGTAATAATCTTCTTCCCTGCATGTTCTTCATCTTTTTTAGAAAGTTGCATCTCATCAGTAGTAGTAATCTTTGGATTCCTGCGATCAATAATATATATGCAAGTATATAATTGATAAAAAAAAAATTAATGTCAGTCAAAATATAAAGTATGAGAGTGGTTAAATCTGCTGAAATAGGTCGTGTGGACACAAATATGTATAGATCATTCAGGAAAAATTATAAGTTTTATTAGGATAAAGGAACTTTTTGTTTCCAAGGTAAATAAGATAATTAATTAATCAAGAAACTGACCTCACTGCTTGCATCTCTAATTCCGATGACATTCTTTTGCGGCTTAAAGACAGCAAACAGATAAGAAAAAAAGCGAGAATAATATAGCCAAAAAAAAAAAAAAAGGAAGAAACTTAGGTTTTGTTTATTTTACTGATTTGAGTTTTTAGTTTTAGATTTTTACAGTTAAAAGCTCAAAAAAAATATCGTATTTATCTTTTTCTGCTACAGTTAAAAACTCTCAGAAAATGTTACATCTCAGCTCGAATTGAAAACTCAAATCCGCGAAGTGAACTAAGCCTTAGATGGAAAAAGAACCGAACTAATTAATGCGTCAAATATGGTGATCGGTTGTGTAACACCCCCCATCACTAAACCGGTCTAAGGCTGAATTTAGCGGGGTGGTGCTACTTAAAACATACTTTCTATACTTAAAACAATGTCATTTATAAGATGCGAAAACTTGTGGTTGATTTCATCACAAAAATTTCTTAAAAGTTTTTGAACAAAATGAGTCAGTGCGTAAAATGATTACAACCACAAATCTTAGACATTAAACAGTTATTCAAAAGCGATAACAAAAAAAAACATTTTGAGCCCATCTATTGTTTGGAAGTACATATAAGCAAGATGTCAGATGTAGGACTTGGAGTACTCAGCCAACCTTGGAAATCATTATTCTTTTTTTTTTACTCTTCGGTAACAACAACACTGCATCACAAGGTAAAATTAATGAGCAAATAAAGTAAATATATAAAATCTTCGTGGCTAAAATCTCTTTGTTAAACATTAGTTCATAAACTTTCATACTTATTCTTAGTTTAGGTATGATACAGAACTTCGGTTCCAAGTAAGCCTCTCTATATAGGACCTTCTTTACTTTTCATCAATTCTCTTCTCTTAAACACTAAGCGGGGTTTTTAGAATCTCTTTCTCTTGTGATCAACAAGAGACTTCCTACTAGCATTTTTCTCTAGTTGTCTCAAAGAGACAGTTTCTCTAATTTGGGGTACCGGTCCTTCGCACCCCTGCTTACCTAGCCTCTCATCCATATACCATACCATAAAATCTCTTAAAGCATAGAAACATAATAAGCAAATATCATAATCTCTTTCAAAATAATTAATCATGAATACTCTTTGAACATAATCATATTAGGGTGTTGTAATGCAGTTTTGAAATGCTTTTAACTCTACTTACCTGAATTTTGATCACCACTTTGCAAGCACAAACTAGCTAGTTGTGGGGAGCCTTCAATATGCTAATTAACCTTTAAAAATCATAGCTTTCAAAAATTACATTCATATAATCATTTAACAAAACACATAACTGCGCAATATTACGAAAATATTCATAACAAATTCATCAAAACTCAAAATATTATGAGACTAGTGGCAAATAAAAGTAAACTCAAAACGCTCTTTTTAGAGCTACTACATGATAGGTTTCGGATTTTTCAAACTAACCAAAAATAGCCCGAAATTCAGATTGAAGTATAATCTCGTCAGGAAAATGAAAGCTTTTGAACTGAACTTATAAAATTCATAACTAAATGTAGAAAAATCCGTTTGGAGTGATTCAAAAACTCACGTAAAGCTTGAGATGTATAATTTAATATAAAAATATAAGATCTGTCAAAATCATAAGTATATATAGCACAAAAACAGAATCTACATAGGCTGTACAGAGGACTTATATTTAAACATTTCATCAAATACCTAGCATGCAGATCTTAATCTTCAAAGACCACTCTCAAATACATGAATCATCATCTTAATAAGAGTTTATCTTCAAATAATCATCAATAATATCAAGCTAAAATCATCAATTTCACCCAGAAACCAATATTTGAACCAAAACCTCAAGAAACTCATTTTTAAGAGTGTACAACCAACATGCATGATAAACCCAAACCCCGTCAAAAATCCGACTCTCAAGTTGGATTTCAACATCTTAATCTCTGAAATCTTAGTTCCTAACATAAGAAAGAAGTTACCTCAAAGAAAAACGTGTTCCCAAGTGAATAGAAGCTCAAAACTTGGTGATTATTTTTGGTTCTAGGTTTAAAACGAGTTAAGATGGGCTGGTTGAGTCTTTAGCTCTTTCTCTCTTAAAGTGATTCAAATGATTCTGAGTTTTGGGTGAGAAAAGGAGTGAGAAGAGAGAAGAAAGTGCTATGGTCGGAGTTCTAGGGTTTTTTGCTGAAATAGACCTAAAAAGGAAGCCTAAACTTGATAGAAACTAAACAAAAGTAAAGTGGCCTTATAATAGAACAAGTGCCTAGGTTTTTCTAAGCCTTTAATAGCTATCATAACCTCATAAAATTAGCTTTAAAGTCTCTATTTTTCTTCTTCAATTAGGTGCCTAAAGTTCACTCAATTTGCTAACATAGACTTCTCTCACCAAAAACTCAAAATAACAACTAAGTCCTCAACACATTTACATAAAACCATATAATAAAAATATAAAATAATGATTCATCATTAAATCAATCATAATAGAGGTAAAATATCATATCAAATAATCATAATAAATATCATGTTTCTTCATAAGTTTAGGACATTGAGTTCCCACATCGAGCTAGTTGCACTGCACATTAAAACTGAAAACTCGATTAGCAAAGCTATAAGTTTAATAAAATCATATGATAGCTATAATAATAAAATATAATGCCAACAAATAACTTTTAGGTAAATGGTAAATGTGATGCATGATTTTAATTTACTAAATTTATTTATTATTGGCTAAAGGCTTAATTAAATCTCGGGTATTACAAGTTGATTTCAAGTTTACTTATCATTGTTTGATTTCAAGTTTTTCGATTAAAAATCCACCCAACATTGAAAAGACTAAAATTAGTGGACCCCACTATGTTTTGCATTTCTCCCTTTCTTTTCCTTCTTACCAAACAAACTATCATTCTCCATCTGATTTTCATTCACCAACTTCTTTCCTTCTTCTTTTCTAATGACGGACCCCATGAAGAGCCTAGTGGAGCACATGCCCCCACCCACTTTTTTGATATTTATAAAATAGATTAATTATAAAAATTATCTCTAAATTATACCTATTGTAACATTTTGTCACGTGATTTTTAAAACGTAACATTCGTTCTTTCTTAACAATGAAATATTAACAAAAGAGACGTATCCGTTAGGTTTTTAATATAAATTGACATTTAGTTTTCTATTTTGAAGGTATTTTGATAATTCTATAGTTTAAAATTTAATATGTATTTAAACTAACTTAAATATTCAAAAAAAATATCATAAATTTTTTTTATTCTACCAAAAAACTCATAAATTTTTTTATTCTATCAAAAAAGATTCATAAAATTGTTAACTTACATTCAACCAATAATATATGTATCATAATTAAAAGTTTAAATTTAAATTAGTTTTAATTTCAAACTAAATTCTAAACCATAGAGCTATTAAAATACCCAAAATAACAAATTAAATATCAATTTCGGTTAAAAAAAAAAACATAACGGATGAGACTTTTTTTTATTAACATTTCATTGTTCAAGGGGAACATATGTTATGTTTTAAAGATTGTGGGGCAAAGTGTTATAAGAGGTATAGTTCAAGAGAAATTTTTGTAATTAATCCTTACAAAATAGAACAAATGCATAGTTATAAATCTTTACCCTGTTGCCTGTTAGATGCCCCCACTCCTTTTGTAAAATATAAATGTAACTTCTATATTTCAAGAATTTGCATAAATTGCTCCCTAATTTCCATCAATGTTCATTATTTTATATCATGATCATATATTTTACAAATTCTTAATTTTTTCTAATTTATCAGTGTGTGAAAAAATTTTATTATTTTTTTTGTAAATACTAATACTCTCCTTTTATTATTCTTGCTTTTCCAGTTGTTTTTGAAATATTGAGCCAAATCCAACTCGTCATCTCACATAGCTCTAATCTAAGTCCAAAGAACATACAGAAGATAAAAAGCTTTATTAAAGTAAAAAGCATCAAAGTGTGAACAATTATTGAAGACAATAATTATTGTGGAAAGAATAAAAGCGTTATTTATTTAGTCATAATTTAATTTTTATTATTACAATATTTTTTTTATAAAAATTTAAATTTAATTTTTTTATTATAATATTTTTCTTTTACATTCACAATTAAATTCTTAACTTGAGTTGTAAAATTAACATACCCAAAATACCGGTAACTGTTACCCTCACCACTTGACGTGGATGCTAATGTGGACCGGGACCTTGCATATTTTTCCAAAAATAAAAAAAATAAAAAGGGAGTTTCTGTTATACTTTCCTCTTTCTCCTCCCCTTCTGCATCAGTTTTCTCTCTGTGACGAAGTCAAGGCATAGTTGCTGGAAGCAAACTTACAGTAAGGTTGAAGAGTAGAAAATGAGAGAAATAGAAAAAGCAAGAGAAAGAGAAACATGGAGTTGAAGGAGAGAAAAGACGAGAGAAGGAGTAAGGGAGAGAGAAAGAATAGATGACTGTAAAAGTCTTTTTTATTTAGTGGACCCTACAAGCTATAAATTGCTTGTTTTTTTTTTTTTTTAAAAAAACTTAGAGCTGTTTTTAAAATAAGGTCTCGTTTATTTTACATATTTGAGTTTTTAATTTTAATTTTATTATAGTTAAAAGTTCTTATAAAAAGTCACATTTAATTTTTTTTCTGCTCCAGTTAAAAGTTATCACATAAAATCACATATCAATTTGAATTGAAAACTCAAATCAACGAAGAAAACTTAATGAGGCCTAAGAATGACTTCCAAAATACCCCCAATCAGCAGCCACTTTAGCTGACACCTCAATGCCATATTGCCATGTAGGATGGACCAGTTTTATTCTTGTGGAAATATTCGGATCATGGTAGAATGGACTCGGTGTAACATATGAAAACAGGACCTTAGAATGTCTTAAAATTCGAGCCTAGGTTTTATGTTCAAGATATTTCTTTTAGCTGACATGTTTGCTTGGACGTAAGCGTGGCTAAGAAATTAATAGATGTCTCGTTCATTTCACCGATTTGAGTTTAGAATTCGAGTTTTGTTACAGTAAAAAACTTTAAAAAACAGTCACATCTAACTTTTTTGTTACAGTAAAAAGTTCTCATATAAAGTCACATCTCAACATCAAATCAGCGAATTAAATGGGCTCAGAATATGTTACACATCTAATTTAGTTACCTAGTTATACTTCATTAACTGTCAAGCCAATCTCAGAGGGGGGTAATACAGGCAAAAGTTCAGTCAAGAATTTTTGTTACCATCACGAAGTCACATGCATGCTGGTTGGTAAAGGATTAAGGAAGAAGTTTATTAAGAATTTAATTTTTCTTGGAAAAAAAAAGTAATTTTAATAAAATTTTAGTCCTTAAATTGCACCTAGTAGTTCCTCAAAATTTAAGCCCTTCAAATTACAAGAGTTATAGTTTGTTTTCGTTTTTGTAATTTATCGACTATGTAAAGGAAACTTTTAAGAAAGTACAAATAAACACCAAAAATATTTGGAGGCACAATAGCTAAAAACATCCTTAGTATTAATCTCATCAAACGTAAGCAAAACACACTAGCATTATGTGTCCAGTAATTAAAAATTCTAGTCGTCATATTATACAACAAAATTATATGCTGATTGTGCCATGCCCTAAAATGTCTTACTTTAATACGTGATAGTAATTAGTAAACGCTTGAGATATCTGAAATGGCTACTAAAGCAGGGATTTTAAACAGAAAAGAGTCCTAGCTAGATACATTATTTCAATATCACGATGGCATCCATGCGGTGACACCTCTAATTTTCCGGTTGACGATTGGCCACTTATGCGACGGAAGTTTTTGCCTTCTGCGTCGGCAGCGCAACCATGCTTCTCCGATTGCGCTGACGGCAAATCGCTTCAGAAGCTCGGCCTTATATTGCTTAGCGATTGGGAATTTCCACCAGTACTTCGTGAGTATGAGCTTCAGGTCCACTGCCTTGAGTGTCAAGGCTTCGACATTGGTGTGGGACTGGACATTTTTGGTGGAGATCGGCACCTCGGTATAGGAGGCTGAGCTCAACTGCCACTCCAGAAGTTGTTCTCCGTAATAATCGCCTTTCGCTACGATCTTCATGATTGAACCATTGCCAAAGACCCACACAAGGCCTTGTGTGACAAAAAGCATGTGACTAATCGGCTCTCCTTCTCGTATTATGTAGCTGTTCTCGGCATAGATCACGGGCTTCAGATGTTTAATTTTATTATAGTTAAAAGTTCTTATAAAAAGTCACATTTAATTTTTTTTTTTGCTCCAGTTAAAAGTTATCACATAAAGTCACATCTCAGTTTGAATTGAAAACTCAAATCAACGAAGAAAACTTAATGAGGCCTAAGAATGACTTCCAAAATACCCCCAATCAGCAGCCACTTTAGCTGACACCTCAATGCCATATTGCCATGTAGGATGGACCAGTTTTATTCTTGTGGAAATATTCGGATCATGGTAGAATGGACTCGGTGTAACATATGAAAACAGGACCTTAGAATGTCTTAAAATTCGAGCCTAGGTTTTATGTTCAAGATATTTCTTTTAGCTGACATGTTTGCTTGGAGCCTTGGACGTAAGCGTGGCTAAGAAATTAATACATGCCCCATTCATTTCACCGATTCGAGTTTATAATTTAAGCTTTGTTACAATACTAAAAAACTCTAAAAAACAGTCACATCTAACTTTTTTACTACAGTAAAAAGTTCTCATATAAAGTCACATCTCAACATCAAATCAGCGAATTAAATGGGCTCAGAATATGTTACACATCTAATTTAGTTACCTAGTTATACTTCATTAACTGTCAAGCCAATCTCAGAGGGGGGTAATACAGGCAAAAGTTCAGTCAAGAATTTTTGTTACCATCACGAAGTCACATGCATGCTGGTTGGTAAAGGATTAAGGAAGAAGTTTATTAAGAATTTAATTTTTCTTGGCAAAAGAAAATAATTTTAATAAAATTTTAGTCCTTAAATTGCACCTAGTAGTTCCTCAAAATTTAAGTCCTTCAAATTACAAGAGTTATAGTTTGTTTTTGTTTTTGTAATTTATCGACTATGTAAAGGAAACTTTTAAGAAAGTACAAATAAACACCAAAAATATTTGGAGGCACAATAGCTAAAAACATCCTTAGTATTAATCTCATCAAACGTAAGCAAAACACACTAGCATTATGTGTCCAGTAATTAAAAATTCTAGTCGTCATATTATACAACAAAATTATATGCTGATTGTGCCATGCCCTAAAATGTCTTACTTTAATACGTGATAGTAATTAGTAAACGCTTGAGATATCTCAAATGGTTACTAAAGCAGAGATTTTAAACAGAAAAGAGTCCTACCTAGAAACATTATTTCAATATCACGATGGCATCCATGCGGTGACACCTCTAATTTTCCGGTTGACGATTGGCCACTTATGCGACGGAAGTTTTTGCCTTCTGCGTCGGCAGCGCAACCATGCTTCTCCGATTGCGCTGACGGCAAATCGCTTCAGAAGCTCGGCCTTATATTGCTTAGCGATTGGGAATTTCCACCAGTACTTCGTGAGTATGAGCTTCAGGTCCACTGCCTTGAGTGTCAAGGCTTCGACATTGGTGTGGGACTGGACATTTTTGGTGGAGATCGGCACCTCGGTATAGGAGGCTGAGCTCAACTGCCACTCCAGAAGTTGTTCTCCGTAATAATCGCCTTTCGCTACGATCTTCATGATTGAACCATTGCCAAAGACCCACACAAGGCCTTGTGTGACAAAAAGCATGTGACTAATCGGCTCTCCTTCTCGTATTATGTAGCTGTTCTCGGCATAGATCACGGGCTTCAGATGTTTAATGATCTCTCCATGCACTTCCTCATCCACATTTTGAAGCTCCGGTACCTGGCTTACATATACACAATAATAGACTAAAATCAACAGAGTAAAACTAATTACTGAACTAACTCATTTCAAGTACTATACCTACTTAATTATAAGCAAAAAGCATAAAATAAAAATAATGTTTCAAGAACTTGCCCTCTTCAGGATATTCAGGCAAAGGCGTTGCTTGATAGTCCTTTGAAGTTCGATAGGAAGAATTGAGAACAGATTCACCATATCAACATCATCATTATTATTTTGTAATCTGTGTCGTACACATTTCTTGATCATGGGAATGATATGTTTAGGGATGCCGTTTTTCAACATCCATAGTTCTGCAGTTTCTTCGGTCTTATTCCACAGGTGTTTTGTCTCCCCTGAAATTATATCTTTCAACTTCAAATATATCTATTACACAACAAATTTAATTAATGAATTAGCCCATCTGAATTCGTCAAAAGAATACTAGCTAACTAGGACATCATGAAAAAATTAGAAGCTTACTATTTGTAGGTCACACATGGCACAATGGTCGTCGTTTTCCTTTTGCGTTGAAAGGTGGCCATGGCCATTTTCTAGCTTTGGTTGATGTTCAGCTTGGAGAAAATACGGGTACAGCTTCTTTTGCAGTTTCTTGAAATTAAGATACTTTTCATGTTCCAGAAATTCTTGCATATATGCCATGATCGCCGTCTTTACTTCTTCGGGCTCACGAAGCTTATGGATGGACGCCCAGAGATCTATGTCAGGTTCTCTTGCTTTTACTATCTTTTGAATCTCATCTTTCCTCTTGTGTCTTCTATCTTCTGATCTCTGAGTTGATAACTGCATATATAACTGCAATCCGCAAAAGTTTTAAGTTCTCAGTAAAACTCTTATAGCCCAAAACGTGACTACATTTTTTAGGGTTAGCACTATTAAGAGGTCTAATGCTTCAATATAATGATAATTGATTAAAAGATTAAACTACTGCACTAACCTGCAGATTTCCAATAAGATACAAAAATATAAGCAAGCCGAGCATGGAAATGAGAGCTGCAAAGCAGGTTTCCCATGCAGTGGAACTTGCTTCCAGGTTTGAACCAAAAGAACTGCAAGATATTGGATCGATCAAATTGAGCACGAATACCATTATTAAAGGCCAAAATATTAAACACGTAAGAAACTTTATGTATTACTATAGCTAAAAGATTCATAACACTATATAATAGTATGAAAATCTAAATTTATGTATATCATATGTAGAACCAATGACAGTGCTTGTGTTCTTATATCTTCAGTTGATTAATGTAACTTTGGAATTTTTATTTCAAGAAAATAGAACTTATGGTCTTTAATCTTTATTCCAATAAAGAGAAACACGTCAAAAGCATTTTTTGTAAATTAAGGTCCTATAAATATAGATGTATGTACACACCTCAGATTACGCAGGCCCCACCAAAAACATTGCAGCAACTTACTAGGAAAATCTGACGAGGTAATAATACCAGATTGAATGGCTCCGAGAAATATTCCAAAGTCAAAGACCGTCGAGTTAGGTGGATTCATAGGGCAAAAATCATTCACAAATGTCAAATTCCTCGGAGTATTGTCGTTGCAGCTGTTAAAGACACTAGGAAGACATCCAATTTGATTTTTGCACGCATTTTGCCAGCACGCCATCTCTTGTTCAATGGAAAAGAAGTACCAAAATGCTCCTAGTATCTAGACGAGGAAACAAAAAAGAAAACTTTAAAAAAAAAAGATTAGAGTGGAAATAATAATTAAAAATTATGAGGATTGATTTTATAAACACCTCCTGAACTATTGATACTTTAAGTCAACTTGCTCCTGATTCATTGATTTTGTGTCAACTTACCACCCGATTTTTTAAAAGATCAGGGTCAATATGCAAGTTGTCACAAGCACAATAATTCGGGAGTATTTATGATATTCCATTAGTTCAGGGGCTCTTTTAAACCATTTTACATATTTTAGGGATAAAATGAATTCTTTTCAAAATTGAATGGGCATGTTGAATTAGGGTAGTATTTCTAAAATTAATCCAAATTATTAATATGAAGTGGATTATATAGATGTAGTTGCTCTTGTGAATAACTTGCTATCTTATATACTATATTAGGCTTCTAATTAAGATGAGAGTTAATGAAAACAGTATATATTCTTACATGACTAGCAATGATGTAGAGAAACAAATTGAATGCCCCTCTAACCCATATAATTTCACTGAATGCATCGCGAGTCTTTTTAAGTGCTTCACAAGCTAGGTATATTTGAAGAACCCTTGGTGCATATTGGAATAGAAGAATGATGTAACACAAGAGCTTCCTTGCACTCGATGGTCTTAAGCCTTGCCTTATCTCAGAAAAGTAAACTAAAATTACCACCTGCATAAATTACCATATTTGTTTAGTGTCAAGTCGTTCCATATAATTGCCATTGCTAGATAGAGAAGATGATAAAGTATATAGTTTAGTAGTGATACAACTAATTGGTCAAAGTCCAACTAGCTAGCTGGAAGAAGACTCAAACTTTTCAACTAATGAAACTTATACTTTGTCTAGCTCGTTCGACTTTGAGGGGAAAAAAAAACACTTTTAGAAAACTCACTAGCTTTTTATTTAGGGTTATTCTCATTGGTGTCCACTGAACTTTAGGGTCATTTTTAATTTACCCCCTAAACTTTAAAAACTCTAACTTTATTCTCCAAACTTTGAATTGTTCTCACTTAACCCCTTTTGTTGTAATTTTTGTTAAAATCAGACGGAAAAAGAAGAGATTAAGTGTGATCGTGTAGTTTTTATCTTTTTTTTTTCAATAGAAATCTAAATAGAAAGATCATGTGACTGTGTTATTCTCTTTTTTTATATATGTTTTTAACAGAAATTACAACAGAATGGGTTAAGTGAGAACAATTCAAAATAAAGGGAAAATGAGAGTTTTTAAAGTTCAGATGGCAGACTGAGAATGACCCTAAAGTTCAGGGGTATCAGTGATAATAATCCTTTTATTTATGAATATTAGAGCCTAGTTTGGTTTATAGATCTAAACAGAAAATCAAATTTTTATGAGAGTAAATACTGTAACAAAAAGATTTAAAATGTTATTTATGTTTTGAACCAAATACGACCTAAGCTCTTTAGAAGTTTGAGTTCATGTTAATAGGTCAACGTGTTAAGTGAAGTGTCTTAACTATGTTTTTATAAGTCTATAATTATATATAAATATTGATTTAAATGATGTAGGATTCGAGTTTCTTATTTTATCCTTTATATCTTTTACCTGTGGGACAGGAAGAACAGCTAGAACGTCAATTAAGATGTATGACCATTTAAATCTCCTAGCTCTTGCCAAAGCATACTTGAGGAAACCATTTTCTTCCCATTCCCCAGAGTTCCTGGGCAGGAATCCAACAAGAAGCTGGAAAACAATATGCAGTATGTAAGAGAGATCCGTGATAGATCTCAAAACAAGAGCTACAATCTCCAAATTCTTGTCCATTCTAAGGCACTTCTTTTCCTCGTTTAGAGTTGGAATGTACAAGAAAAATGGATCTGTTATGACTGCAATCACCCATGACGTTAGAAATATCTTGTTCAACGTTTGAAGATACGCTCCTCGTAGATCAAGAATTTCCTTCATTATTGATAATTTTGTCCTTGTAATATTCCTCTGTGCAAGCTCATCATCTCTTTTAGAATGTTGCCTCTCATCAGCAGTACTTATTTTTGGATTCCTTTGATCAAGAATTAAGATGCAAAATAATTGATAAAAGAAATTAATGTCAATGACTCTGGTAAATTAGATAGTATGATGAATTAGGTAGAGCGGACACAAATATGTATAGATTTTTACTCAGTAAAAAGAAACTTTTTTTTTTCTTTTGTTAACAAGAAAAACTAACCTCACTACTTGAATCTCCAATTCTTGCGACGTGATACCGCCGGCTAAAGGCACTACTTCACGTTCACGGCGGTACATAACTGTTCCAATCAGTACTATAACTCCTGCAAAAAGAAGACAATTAAGCGAAAGAATAAGAGTAAAGAGAAGGTTTAACATCAATATCAACCGGAACAAAGGTATGGCTGTGAGAGAATTATATATTAATTGAGGTTTCATATTATGAGCAACTAGAAAGAATACTAGAGTATATAAATACCTGCCAAGAAATGCGATTAACAATGCAAATCGATCGAAAGATTTGACAAATGAAATATTAAGACTGTAAAGGAAACTGGGTTGGGCACCAAGTTTCAACCAATTAATATATCTATGGAAAAACAAGTAGTAGTGTAGCGGAAATCAATTCTCATAATTAAAAATCCGACAGAGCAAAGTTGGTCCAATTAAACTTAGAGATTAATTAATTCTGGAAGACTTAAATTTTGTATGGAACTTAATTAGCGTGATCCCAAGTTTGCCGTATATAACTAATGTTAACAAATTAGAATAAAATCAATTCAAATCCGGTAACAGCGCAGCTACAGCTCTTATAATTAGGAACACTGGAAGAAAAATATGTTGTATTCACACTAATTCAGTACTAAGGACTGGTAAAACTAGGTAGAATAGAAGCAAGAATTAAATATAGCACGATCAAAGATAGTGTAACCCAGTTAATCATAATTTTAATGATTAATAATTGGAAAAACCTCGTATAACGTTATGTTAACCAAATCACTTATTCAATTTTGACGTCTTAAAATAATGTCTAATTAATCAGATTATTATCACGTCATTTAAAAATGTTTAACACATTAATGTTTAAGTTCATTAAATTATGTGTCATAATATGATTAGTTAAATACTATTTGGAGTACACTGAATAATTCCACACAAATTAGACAGGTGATTTGAATCCAATATTATTGTAATGTGTAACAGCTGCAATTAATAAATTTGGACTATATGACCTTAAAATGTTCCCACCAATAGTTAATCAGCCAACTTAATTCCGATGTTATCTTGTTTAAGACTAATAAACTCTGCACGAGAGTAGCGTGGCTCCATAAATATAAGCAGATGCCTCGCAGTCAATGCTAATTTATAATTAAATCGAATATATTCCATAACAGTATTCACGTACTTTTTTATTTTTTGACTGGATTATTCGTTTTTTTTTTTTTTTTTGGCTAATTTGACTGGCGTATTCACGCACGTTTCTTCTTGCTAATGAATCCTAGACCAATGGCATCCAAACCAAAGCTATATCTGTATCTTCTTCTTCTTTTTTTTTTTTTTTTTTTTTTTTTTTTGCTGAAAAAAGATACGTATATTTTGATTAGGTATCGAAAGACTTTCATTAATTGTTATTTTACCGTGTTCATACTATAAGAATTTAATTCTTTTATCAATTAGAAGATTCCTTCAAGCTACATACGTAGGCGTAATTAAATATTGTGAAATCGTAGAAAATATGCCAATATAAAAAGCTTAAAAAAGTATATAGGCCAATTTTTAGTTATAAAAATTAATAGGTTATAACTTGTCAAGTTATGGTTCATAACCAGATAAGTTATGAATAAACTTGTCAGGTTATGGTTCATAACCATACAAGTTATGGACAAAAACCGTGAATTATGGACAATAACTTGTCAAGATATGGTTCATAACCAGACAAGTTATGGACAAAAACAGTAATTTAGTCTATTTATTAACTTATGTAAACTATTGACCTATTAATTTTAATTCATCTCAAGTCTTAGCCTATTTCCCTCTTCCTCCCTTAAATATTTATGAGATTGATCACATGTTCACATGCATCATGGAGAACGAGTAATGATCATATAGAAACTTCGTAGCTCCTCCGAAGACATAGACACCACAATTAGTCTTCAAAGAAAATTGTTGAATACTAAACTACTAGTCCATAAAATTTGAGTACCGATCAATCATGCACATCTTGCTTTTAGTCTTCGTCTATATATATAGTCTCCAATGAAAGCTAGTCTATATACATATATATATATATATATATATAATAAACGCACATGATATTCCGCTGCCTATTTTCCTTTTTAAGTACGGGCACTCAGCATAGATTTTTTGCACCAGTTTGTGATGTTATTGGTTTATCACTTTAGCATTGGAAGAATTCAAATGTCTTTTATTGATCTTGTCCATTGTGTTGAAGAAATTTACAATAAGGAGAGCTTTGAATTCTTTATATGCTTGATTTGGTCGATCTAGAATGAAAGAAACAATATTGTACATAAACAGCCTATAAGATAAGTGACTCGTATCCTTTCATGGCCGTCTCAATTATTATAAGACTACCAAGAAGCTAATTTCATTGTCATGTGTGTAAGATGACCCAAATCAGCAGCCACTTTAGCTGACACCTCAATGCCATATTGCCATCTAAGATGGACCCCAGTCTTATTCTTGTGGAAATATTCGGGTTTTTGGTTGAACAGCCTCGGGTACCATATGAAAACTGGGCTTTAGAATGCCTTGAAATTCGAGCCTAATTAACAAGTTACTGATGATCAGAGAACTCGTGGGTTTTTTTTGTTCACGATATTTCCTTTTTGCTGACGAGTTTTGCTTGGACGTAAGCGTGGCTAAGAAATTAAGAGAATCCAAAGGTACAATATTTGCATGAATAAATCTGTACATGTAGTTTTTTTTTTTTTTTTTTTTTATATGCTCATCAATAAAAGGAGATTAATTTTATGTTAACACACATCTAATTTAGTTACCAAGTCAATCCCAGAGGGGTAATACAGGCACAAGTTCATTTAAGAAATTTTATTACCATCACGAAGTCACATGCATGCTGGTTTGTAAAGGATTAAGGAAGAAGCTTATTAAGAATTTTATTTTTCTTGGAACAAAAATAATTTTAATGGAAATTTAGTCCTTAAATTGCACCTAGTAGTTCCTCTTAAGCCCGTCAAATGACAAGAGTTATAGTTTGTTTTTGTTTTTGTAATTTATCGACTATGTAAAGGAAACTTTTAAGAAAGTACAAATAAACACCAAAAATATTTGGAGGCACAGTAGCTAAAAACATCCTTAATATTAATCACATCAAAATGTGTCCAGTAATTAAAAAATCTAGTCGTCATATTATACAACAAAATTATATGCTGATTGTGCCGTGCCCTAAAATGTCTTACTTTAATACATGATAGTAATTAGTAAACGCTTGAGATATCTCAAATGGTTACTAAAGCAGAGATTTTAAACAGAAAAGAGTCCTACCTAGAAACATTATTTCAATATCACGATGGCATCCATGCGGTGACACTTCTGATTTTCCGGTTGACGATTGGCCACTTATGCGACGGATCTTTTTGCCTTCTGCGTCGGCAGCGCAACCAAGCTTCTCTGATTGCGCTGATGGCAAATCGCTTCAGAAGCTCGGCCTCATATTGCTTAGCGATTGGGAATTTCCACCAGTACTTCGTGAGTATGTGCTTCAGATCCACTGCCTTGAGTGTCAAGGCTTCGACATTGGTGTGGGACTGGACATTTTTGGTCGAGATCGGCACCTCGGTATAGGAGGCTGAGCTCAACTGCCACTCCAGAAGTTGTTCTCCGTAATAATCGCCTTTCGCTACGATCTTCATGATTGAACCATTGCCAAAGACCCACACAAGGCCTTGTGTGACAAAAAGCATGTGACTAATCGGCTCTCCTTCTCGTATTATGTAGCTGTTCTCCGCATAGACCACGGGCTTCAGAAGTTTTATGATCTCTCCATGCACTTCCTCATCCACATTTTGAAGCTCCGGTACCTGGCTTACATATATATACACAATAGAATAAAATCTATGAAGCAAAACTAATTTATGGGAAGTACTATATACCTACTTAATTTATAAGAGAAAGAGCATAAAATTAATAAAGACAAAGATGATATTAGTAATCATTACCAGTTTTTCAATTAGATATTAAAAATTCCTTACTTAAGTTGTTACGAGATAGGACAATAATAATATTATATTCTAACACTTCTCCTTCACTTATGAACCTATAAGGAGAGGGAGAATGCAAATACAAAGGAGATAATAGGCTCACACGTGACAAGTTACAAAATTGCAGTTACAGATATGCTCTAATACAATGCTAGTTGCCAATTCATTTTAAAACATATGCTATTAGAAGGTGTGCTAATAATAATATAATATTCTACCAGCAAATTCATATTATGTTCTATTTGGTAAAGGTAGAGTGGTTGAAGAACTTGCCTTCTTCAGGATCTGCAGGCTGAGGCAGAGGTGTTGCTTGATAGTCCTCTGAAGTTCGATGGGAAGAATTGAGAACAGATTCACCATATCAACATCAACATCATCATTATTATTTTGTAATCTGTGTTGTACATATTTCTTGATCATGGGAATGATATGTTTAGGGATGCCGTTTTTCAACATCCATAGTTCTGCAGTTTCTTCGGTCTTATTCCATTGGTGTTTTTTCACCCCTGATATTATATCTTCCAACTTCAAATATATCTATTACACAACCAATATAACTAATGAATTAGCTTATCCAAATTCATCAAAAGAATACTAGCTAACCAGGACATCGTGATAAAATTAGAAGCTTACTATTTGTAGGTCATGCATGGCACAAAGGTCGCTTTCTTTTTGCCTCGAAGGGTGGGCATTTTCTTGCTTTTGTTGATTAGCTTGGAGAAGATACGGATGCAGTTTCTTTTGCAGTTTCTTGAAATTAAGATCCTTTTCATGTTCCAATAATTCTTGCATATATGCCATGATCACCGTCTTTACTTCTTCGGGCTCACGAAGCTTATGGATGGACGCCCAGAGGTCTATGTCAGGTTCTCTCGCTTTTAGTATCTTTTGAATCTCCTCTTTCCTATTGTGTCTTCTATTTTCTGATCTCTGAGTTGATAACTGCATATATAACTGCAGTCCACAAAAATTTAAGCTCTCAGTAAAACTCATGCATGTAGCGCAACATGCGACTACTTAAATGTTATGATTTGCGCAATTACAGGGGTTTGAACTATTAAGAGAGTTGGATTGCGCAATTACGTTTGAACTATTAAGAGAGATTTAAAGCTTGAATAATATGATAATTAATTTCCACACTGACCTGCAGATTTCCAATAAGATATAAAAATATAAGCAAGCCGAGAACACAAATGAGAGATGCAAAGGAGGATTCCCAGGCAGTGGAACTTGCTTCCAGGTTTGAACCAAAAGAACTGCAAAAATATACATCGGATCGAGCAATTGCAAATTAAGCAAAAGATACCATTATTAAAAGCAAGGCATTAAACACATAATAATAAAATTTATGTACAATATATAATTTTCAATATCTAAAACTTATAATGTACTTATATCGTTCATTGAACCAATTATAAAGAACTCGTGTTCTTATGTTGATGTAACTTCGGACTTTTTGTATCACGATGATAGAACTCATTGTCTTTAATCTAATTATAGCAATAAAGATTAACACATCAAAATGATTTATTTGTAAATTAAGGTGCTATGTATATTTGTATTTGTCCACACCTCAGATTCCGCAGCCCCCACCAAAAACATTGTAGCAACTTTTTAGGAAAATCTGACGAGGTAACAATACCAGATTGCATGGCTCCAAGGAATATTCCAAAGTCGAATACCGTGGAGTTAGGTGGATTTATAGGGCAAAAGTCATTCACAAATGTCAAATTCCTCGGAGGATTGTCGTTGCAGCTGTTAAAGACACTTGGAAGACATCCAACTTGCTTTTTACATGCATATTGCCAGCACGTTGTCTCTTGTTCAATGGAAAAGAGGTACCAAAATGCTCCAAGTACCTAGACGAGGAAAAAAAAGAAAAAGAGTGGAAATAATAATTTTATAAATACTAATGATCAAGGATTGATTTTAAGTCAATTTTTTTCCTGAATTAATAATTTTTTATCAACTTACCCCCTGATTTTGGAAAGTTGACACAAAATTAATAGTTCAAAGGGTGTTGACAATTCAAAAGGCATGTTGAAATAAGATATAAAATTCAGGGGCATTTATAAAACTTAATTAAAAAATATATTAGTTCAAGAAGAGGTTTCAACCACTTTATACATTATATAGGGGTGAAATGAATCCTATTCAAGATTCTGGAGTCATTTATGAAATCAATCCAAATTATTAATTTGAAGTCGATTTTTTTAAAAGTAATTGCTCGATCGTGTGAATAACTTGTTATCCTATAGTACTATATTAAGCTTCTTATTAAGATGAGAGGTAATGAAAACAGTATATATGCCTACATGACCAGCAATGAAGTAGAGAAACAAATTGAATGCCCCTCTAACCCATAAAGTTCTACTGAAGGCATCGTGAGTCTTTTTCAGTTCTTCACAAGATAGGTATATTTGGAAAACCCTTGGCGCATATTGGAACAGAAGAACCGCGTATAACAAGAGTTTCCTTGTACTCGATGGTCTGAACCCTGGCCGTATCTTCGAAAAGTATACTAAAATTACCACCTGCATAAATTACCATATTTGTTTAGTGTCAAGTCATTCCATATAATTGCTAATGTAGTATCCAACTAATCAAATCACACCACATCATCTCATCATAAGCACAAAAAAATTAGTTAAAAAATAATTCAAATTTTTTACACGACCTGGTGTGATATGATTGATTATACACTAATTGAAACACTAAAATTAGACAGAAAATTTGAGTCCCTCCGAATCTAATGTGGCCTAGACTTTATACAAGTTTGAGTTCATCTTAAAAAGTCAAAGCGAAATGTCCTAATATCCTTATAAGATAAGTTTATATATATATATATATATATATATATGAGACTCGGGTTTTATATTTTACCTGTGGGATAGGAAGAACAGCTAGGACGTCAATTAGGAAGTATGACCAATTAAATGTCGTAGCTCTAGCCAAAGTATATTTGAGGAAACCATTTTCTTTCCATTCCTTGCAGTTCTTGGAGTTGGGCATGAATCCAGCAAGAAGCTGGAAAATAATATGCAGTATGTAAGAGAGATCTGTGGTAGATCTCAAAACAAGAGCAACAATGGCCAACTTCTTGTCCATTCTAAGGCACTTCTTTTCCTCGTTTAGAGTTGGAATGTATAAGAAATATGGATCCGTTATGACTGCAATCACCCATGACGTCAGAAATATCTTATTGAACATTGGAGAATACTCTCCTTTCGGATCAATAATTTTCTTCATCGTTGATGATATTGTCATCTTCCCTGCATGTTCGTCATCTTTTGTTGAATGTTGACGCTGAACAGTGGTAGTAATGTTTGGATTCCTGCGAACAAGAATATGTGCAGGTGTAATTGATAAAGAAATTAATTTCAGTCCAAATATTTAGTATTAGAGTGATTAAATCTAATGAGCTTAGGTTGAGTAGACACAAATATGTATAGATCATATCAGCGAGGAAAAATTATAAGTTTAATTAGGATAATGAAACTTTTTCTCTCTTTTTTTGCCAAGGAAAATAAGATAATTGATTAATCAAGAAACTAACCTGCCTACTTGACTCTCTAATGCCGGTGAGATACCGCCGGTTAAAAGCCCTACTTGATCACGTTCACGGTGCAACATAACTGATCTTCCTATAATTAGTACTCACACCAGCAAAAAGTGTAGGAGAAATTAACTGAAGTGTGCTATAATTTTGGACTAAATTGTTAGAAGTATAGGAAGGAAAGAAAGATATATATATATATATATATATAACACTAGAAAATGGAGAGTAAAGGGATCAGCACCAAAATCGTTCCACTAATCTATTGCCTCGTGGAAAAGACTTGACAAAGTCTTCTTTTGCCTTCTTTGGCCTTGTGTTGTGTACTATATATGTACGTAGAGAAGACTTGACTAAAACTTAATTACTTCTTCTTTTGTCTTTTACGAGAATTTAATTTTTCCAGCTGACTAGGGACGGGGAAAGTAATTGCGTTCTGCTTGTGAACAGCACGTCTAGTCTTCCTATCATAATAATTAGATAATTGTCATCTCATGTCTGGCAATAAATTCCACAACAACTGGTGTTTTATGTTTGGTTGAGTACAGCAGTTCTGTTTTATAGTAGTTCACTTTAAAGCGGGAAAAAAAGAAAAAAAAAAGTTTTAAGGCTTAGTTCGCTGTATGTTTGGTTGAGTACAGCAGTTCTGTTTTATAGTAGTTCACTTTAAAGTGGGAAAAAAAGAAAAAAAAAAGTTTTAAGGCTTAGTTCACTGATTTAAATTTTTAATTTGAGTTGAGATGTAATTTTATATGAGAATTTTTTATTATAATAAAAAAATTAAATGTGATTATTTATAAAAGCTTTTACCGAAACAAAACTCAAATTCTAAACTCAAATCAGCGAAATAAACGGCTTCGACTTTAGACCATTAGTTTTCACACTTGCTCCTTAAAATATTGGTAAACTGAATAGAATCCTGGAGCATTTTTTTTTTTTTAATTTAGTAATCCTCGTCCTTTTTTTTTTTTTTTTTTTTTTTTGAAAGAGTAGAACAATTTGATTATTTTCTTCTTAACTAATTCTTTCGCTTATGTGGTACATAACAATTACATCATGCAATGCAACCAAATTATTTGCTGATTGTGTCATGTCCTAAATTTCTTACACATTCTTTTTCAAGGGAAATTTCTTACGCACTTTAATACATGATAATAAACGCTTGAGATCTCGATGGCTATTATCATTAAAGCTGAGATTTTGAACAAAGACGAGTTTCAAATATATTAGTTGAAGAATAATGCTAGAAATACCAACTCTAATCCTAATTTTTTCATACCAATTTACGTGACATGTGATTGTCATTATTGTATTGTAATTGTTTAAAAAATTGTCATGTTATGATAATAGTTGGCGTCTCTCCCTTTGGAATGATAATAGTTGTTCTCTGTGCATCATGGAGAACGAGTAATGATCATAGAATTAACTTCCTAGCTCCTCCGAAGACATAGACATCATAATTAATCTTTAAAGAAAATTGTTAAATACTTAAAATTTGAGTTCTAATCAATCATGCACGTTTTGCTTTTGTCTTCGTCTATATCCATGATCTTTAAATTCAACTGCAAACATATATTTATAAAATAAACGATACATGATATTCCGCTGTCTAGTTAATACACTTGAGTTTGTGTTTCGATTTGCACATTTTAGTTATAATTTGAATTGAGAATCTTTAAGTTTGTGTTTGGGTGTGTCAAAACTTGAATTTATACTTAGATAGTATTTTAATAAAAACTCAATGGAGATGAAAAATTTTAATAGGGTATATAGGTGAGATTTTATTCGTCTTTTCGTTGTGAATGCATAGAAAAAAAAATCATCTCAATCAGAATTAAAACGAAAAAGTTATAGCATTTATAAGAATAGAAAAAATATTATTCATTAACTTGAGTTCGAGTTTATGAACTCGAGTTGAAGAGAAAACTTGAACTCGAGTTTAGCCCCAAACTCGAGTTTAAACTCGAGTTCAAACTCAAATTTTACAAAAAAAAAAAAAAAAATGAACTTAAATAAAATTGTAACTCTCAAACTTTTTCTGTTTGAGTTTAAATGCAAAGTAACAAGCCCTTATTTTCTTCTTCGTGATTTTGATCATCTTTAAATTTTCTGTGTCATCTCAATATTATGCTTTCATAGTCATTTTCTTATTAGTTTGGTTAGCATGATCAGATTCTAATATATCATAACCACACCAAGATGCTTTATTTTACACTTCACATGTTAATCTTCAAATAACATCTCTCTAGTTTCTTTATTTATTGCTCATCAATGGATGGTGTTCCTTACACAATCAAACTTCTTGCATATACATTATACTTGGGTCTAAATATCGTATGAATAACTTATATTACATTGAAAATTTACTACTTTGATATTTTAAACATCTTCAAAAAATTTTACACAACTCATAACAATTTGTAATGCGATAAAATTAACATCATTTCGAAACGGATATTCCATCTTTCTCTTCAAAAATATCTTACATTGTCAATTAATAAAGATATAAGAGGGATCATATAAATTGCATATTATGTTATACACAATGTCTCCTACATTACACAAAAATTATCAATAACATGTTTAAAAAAATTTTACAGCGAGAACCACTAATGTTACACACTTATTGTGAAGTTATGGTTCATAGCCAGACAAGTTATGGACAATTATGGACAATAACTTATCAAGTTATGGTTTATAACCAGACTAGTTACGGACGAAAACAGTAATTTGACCTATTTATTAACTTATATAAACTATTGGCCTATTAATTTTAATTTATCTCAAGTTTTGACATATTTTCCTCTTTCTCCCCTCTAAAAATGCTTTGTTATGACGGCTCCATCTTGTAGATGCATTGGAAAGTTTCTTCTAAATCAAAGTCTCATTTGGGCTACAAATGTTAGCTACCTACTTAACTTTATAGAAACATCTTCTTTCTTTTTTCTCCAACTGATTAGTAAACCTCGTTTCTAGATCTGCAAATTATGCAACCCATGTTTTAGTTAAGCATAATCTCATATCAGAAGAAGATGGCCGTGTTTAGAATTGATCCCGTTTTTGTTTCACGTTTTTTGAGAGAAAAAAATGAAAATGTTTCCAAAACGACGTTTGACGTAATAAAAACAAAACGGAAATGAAAACAATTTTTTAGTTTAGTATAAAATGAGATAAATGAAAAAAATTTTGTTTTTGTTTTCTTCTCTCTCGAGCAGAGAGAGATATTAATGTATTTTTTTCTACTGAAAATAATCTCTTAATACAACTACGAAACGCATTTTCAAAAATAATTTTTGTCTGAAATTAAAAACGTTTTCATTTTTATTTTCATATAAAAAATAAAATCATTTTAGAACGAATTCTAAACACGCCCGATAGTGTTATAAAGATATTCCACCCGCTATCGCATATGAAATATATTTCTAATTGAATAACATGAAAAATATTTGCTCAATAAAAAAAAGCAATAAATTTTATTGTAATAACTTTGCGAATCGAATGCAAAGATGGAGGACATAACGTTAAACCATGCAACAAAATCTTTGCAGAATAACGTAGTCAGATTAGAATAGTTATGTCCGCAAAATAATAATCCGTAATGCATACTCTTTTGTTTTAATATAAGACAGTTTAACATGTGCGGCCAAGTAAAAGATAATTCTCAAAAAAAAAAAAAAAAATTACAAGAATAAAACTCGTTAGATTTTTAAAGTGGGTATTAAAAAATACTCGGTTGATAGAGTTTTGTTTTGAACGTCAATATTGCCATTCGTTGTTTTATTGTTATTTTTATCAAATCTGATCTTCAGAAACATGCACTACAACATCCCGCTGTAAAAAGCTCCTAATACTCAACCTAGCCTTATTTACTAATCTCACGCAAGCGGCAACTGAGTAAATTCACCAGGAAACAATCAGATATTTACATATACAACAACAATAATATACAGACCTTTTACACTTGACAAAAGAGACTTCTACCTTAATATTACTTCACTACTTCATAAGTAAAAGACTTAAAAATAGTTGCATTTCACACAACAAATCAAGCTTACATTGCTGGTCACATATTACCTAATGTTCTTCAGCAGTGAAATCTGGCTCCGCTGGCTTCTGAAGCAGCATTGGTGGTATTCTCTCTGGCACCCTCGCTTTCCGCGTGCCACTACGTCTTATAAGCCGAAGCGCATTAGCGGCAAAGCGTGAGGCGTAGATGGTGGCACCCAGACTTGGTGAGCTCCCACCAGCCTTAGCCAGAGCATCTTGCAACCTGTTCTCTTCTTCCCTAAGAGACTCCTCAAGCTTTTTCTTACTGTAACGGCGCCAGGCTGCTTGGATAAAACAAGCCGCCCAAGTCCTCCACTGCTGTGAGTAAAACCTGAAAGTGTGGCGAAGCTGCTTACTGTGAAGCCTCCGGAACTGAGAGGCTACGAATTTCAAATCATCCGCCTTCAATGCGAAGGCTTCAACTTCTGTAAGGGCTTGCACAGTTCTTGTCGATATAGGGAGGTTAGACGAGGAGTGGGGATCCAGAGCCCATGTAAGAAGTTCTTCTCCACAAAAATCACCAGCCTTGAGATATTCGGAGTTGAAGAAACCAGTTCTTCCACCATTTGTGGTCACTGTCAGCAGCCTGCCTCTCATTATAAAGAGCATCTCGTCGACCGGGTCTCCTTCACGAACGATATAGCTTTCCTCTGTGTAAAGCACTGGCTTGAGACGATCACACATTGCATCCAACAGTTGATCATCCATTTTCTCGAACATCGGCACCTAGCATCCAAGAAAATTGGTAAGAATTAAATTTGTCCAGCTTGTTAAACAAATTAAACTAGCGCGAAGCTAGCATTTAAATGAAGAACACGATAATATTTTGTCAAACTTAATTTCAAAACCACGTTTCAAAAACTATAAACAATTATTGCAAAAGAAATTGCTCTGTATGAGTTATAAGATCACTGTATACATAACGTGTAGTTCTTGCATCTTCTCAACTGGTGAACAAAATTTGCATTTATTAACGTTCTACCTTAATCATATTTTCAGGAAAACCCTCAAACTCCTTGGAAAAGCAACATATCCAGAAAAGGACTGGACTTCATTCAAATTCAAGAGAGCAAATATATGGTAGACGCAGAATCTTTTAAAGAAACAACCATAGAAAGGCCATAGAACTCACTCTCATCAGCAGAGCCAAGCAGAGATGGCGCTTGATATCCCTTCTGAGATCCTTTGGAAGATTACAGATTAGATTCTCTTCATCAACACCCCTGGTTTCTTGCCATCTGTATTGTTCGTACCGCCTGATACGCTCCCTCAGATTCTCAGGGAGCAAGCGATGAGACATCCACTGTTCTGCATCCCTCCTTTTCACCCTCATCTCCTCCAATCTTGTGGTTGTTGATTGCAAATATGTCTGTTTCAAGAAACTTAAGTTTCATCAAAACCTAATTATATGGGTACAATAACCCCCATTTCCGTAGACAACACTTGGTTCAACAAACAAGTGGCTTACCTGCATGTTCCCAATAAGGAATGAAAATAGTACCAATCCAGCGATTGAAATGAAGACTGCAAAACAGATTTCCCAAACATAGGTACTAGTTGCAAGGTTTTGACCCAGAGAACTGCAGAGCAGAAAGAGCTAGCATAAATAATCACATACTGGTATTTGGAAAATCAGTGCACTGATCTCAGCATTAACAAGTGACAATGAAATGTGCAACAGAGTTTCTTATACTTGAGGCAGAAAATTAACCAACCACACAAGGGTACGTTCTTTTCTTTGTTATTTTTCTATTAAAGCAGGAAAAACTAAGAAAATGAACGATGAAAAAGAGTTGCAGCGTGCTCTTAAAACATGAAAGAAAAACAACTTATTTCAGCACAGTGCACACCTCAAATTTCGTAGGCCCCACCAAAAACAGTAAAAGAACTTTTGTGGAAAATCAGTCGTTGACTCCACAACTCCAGATTGAAGGGCATCTAAAAATATCCCAAAATCAAAAGGCGGATTATCACTTCCTTGAATTGGACAAGAATTATTCAATAATGCTTTCGCCCCTGCCAAGTTACTATCTCTATCACAATATAAAGCATCATGGTTGCATTGAATTGGATTACGCCTACAGGCATCTTGCCAGCATGTGGTTTCTCGTTCTATAGAACACAAGTACCAGAAGGCTCCAAGTACCTAAATTAACACATCATGACAATCAGAAAGATTTTAAGAAAGATAATATAATGCAATAAGCTTTATAAAATCTAGGTTTATTATGTTAACTAGGATTTTGTAATGATTACATTTCTATTAGGACTTCCTATTTCAGTTACAATTTGCATGTGTTTAAATAGGGCTAAATTGTTCAACACTAATCAGGATTTGCATAGCGTAAGGAAAAAAAAAAAAAACAGAGAGAGAGAGAGAGAGAGAAGAAGAAGAAGAAGAAGAAGAAAGAAAGAAAGAAAGAAAACCAGTTTTTGTATAGAATAACAAATTACAGAATTCCCCTGCCCCTCTCCAATTTTTATCCAATCTTCCTCTCTTTCTATTATCCTTCACTTTCTATCGGCCTTCACTACATCCATACTCTTCTCTAGCCCAAGGCCCCAATAACGCTTCCATTAATAACCAAAAACAAGCCAGAGTAGTTAGATCACAAGATACCTTTTTAGTATATACTCAAACAAAGTACAACAGTAAAAGCACACATGCAGACAAAAAAGACAATTTTAAAGAGGGAAAATACAACAAAACCAACCATTGATATATAAGAATCAAAGATACTTGCACAAATATAACACTTTCCTAATTATAACGAAGATGACTTACATGACTGGCAAGCATGTAAAGAAAAAGATTAAATGCAGCTCCAGCCCAAGCAGTTTCAGTGAGTATTCCAGAAGTCCTTGTAACTTCTGTATACAATGGATAGATTCGGATAACCCTTGGCAAATACTGAAATAAGACAACAAATTTCAACAAGTTCTTTGTGTTCGATATTCTTGAACCTCCCAGTTTTGGAATAATAATTAAAATCACCACCTAGGCATAAAAAAGAAAATCAGAACACCAGAGTAGAACAAACTTATAGATAAACATTGTAACTAAATAAGAAGTTCAAAATAATGTGGCAAGAGACGTGACAATATTAGATACCACGCCAATTACTGCCACAATACATATTACATGCCCGAGGAACAGGAAAAAATGTGACCATTGATCTCTTATGCTAACAAAAAATGGTGGAAAAAGATCTCTTTTATGTACTACCGATAAGGGAAAAACAAAAAATGAGTATATAGCTTATAGTGGCCGTTATGAAGCTCCAACCCAGAACCACAATGAATGAGTTTAATCCAATGCATAGTACAAGCATAGCACTTAGCAGAAGTAACCCGAATAAGCAAGTAAACTCATTGGTTATCAGTGACCTTCACCTGTGGGAGTGGAAGGACTGCGAGAATGTCTATCAGAAAGTTCGATGACAGATATCTCTTAGCAATAGCCCAAGAATCTTCAATTAAAACACCTCTTCCAAATACTCGAGAAGAGGGAGCAATAAATCCAGTACGGAATTGAAAAATAATATGAAGTACGTAAAATATGTCTGTGAATGAACGCAAAACACTAGCAGTGATCTCCATCTTCCTGTCCAAGTCTAGACACTTTTCCTCATCATTAATCACCGGCACATAAAAGAACAGAGGATCCAGAGAGACTGCAATGAAACATGACAGCACAAATATCTTATTCCACCTTTGAAGGAATGGCCCTTGCGGATCAAGAATCTTCTTCTGGGAGAAAAAGCCCTTAGCCATAGCATTATCGAATGAACATGATTTAAATGATCGTCTAATCCTTTTAATCCTTTCAGAACCAGACTCAAAGCCTCTTTGAAACTTGTGTGAAACCGAGTTTATTGTCATTTTAATTTTTCCCGGGTGAATGCCATCGTCTGGAGCATACAGCACATCAGCATTTTTCTCCAAATTCCAATCCTGAAACCTGAAAGTTACACAAAGTATTTATACGAAATCAGTCAATGTTCAGTTCATGAGACACGCTTCCAGCACCAAATTGGTCCCACAGACAAACTTTAGTATCCATAAAATTGTGGTGGTAATTGTTGTGTCTCAATGGCGCGAATAGAACAAGAACGGGTATGTACAGACAAGGCGAAAACCGAAAAAAGGGCGTTTTGCTCCATCACTCAATTTTTGAGAACTTTCTAAACACCCGTAAACACAAAAACCTCTTCTTAAACATTTTTCTTAATGCTATAACTATGAACCATTACAAAAAGTAAGGCATATAGTACTGTAGAAACTAACCTCACTAATTTCTCTTGCTGGAAATTCATGGCTATAGATTGTCTCCAACGCAATATTCTAAACAGAAGTCAAACTCTCAATGAAATGATAAGCCCAAGTAACTTCTTCATTCACCAGAAAGTTCCAAAAGTCAAACCCTGAAAAGATAATTGAAGGAAAAGGACAACTTCATATTAGCAAATTTGGTTTCGCCGTATAATTACCAATTTGTACAGATTAGAAACAACAAAAAAAAAAACTCACTGTAAAGCAACTCCTGGCACGTATTATTAGGCAAACTTAACAGGGGATTTTGTAATTAAAGCATATTTTTGGCACTTTTGCCGTACATTTATCGATTACACTGAAACCAGAAGCACAAGAGAATCGTAGAAGCACAGAAAGGGAAAACCCCATCCACCAAAAATGGGGGAAAAGTTGCACGTGTTAAACAAACAGAAACAGCCCTTTCTAATTCAATTTTTCCAGAAAAGAACCAAACTTGAGAAAAATAAAACATTTTCCCCCAAAATTTTCGGAAGATTTCAAAATCAAACCTTGTTTGTTTTATTGGAAAAAAAAATACATACTTTCAAAACTTCAATAACCTGTATATATTTTCGAAAAAAAAAATCAAGGAGAGAGAGAGAGAGAGAGAGAAAACAGACCAAGGAAGGAAATCAGAGTGAGGAGAGAACCAGGTTGTCCATGGTGGAGGCTCCCATGGGGCTTGGCTGGCTATCAAATGAAGGAAGATTAGATTTTTTGTACTTGTTGTTCGATGACTTAGAGAGAGAGAGAGGAGAGAGAGAGAGAGAGAGAGTGAGGGAGAGAGAAAGTTCGCGGAAATGGAGAGCGGGGTCGATAATATGAGTCGGCTTTATCTCTCTGATTAAATTAAAGAGAGAGAAAAACAGAGATGAGTCCAATCCAACACCCAACAGTGCGCAGTGCAGTTGGGGTTGGGGATGGAGCCAAGAAATTCTTGTGGGTCTGGGTCCCACTCATCAAGCAATTTGCTTGCCGAACAGTTCCTCTGCGGTTGCTTACTTTGCGATGCGTACTCTGACGAATCAAAATCAACAAAAATAACCAATTTCCCTTTTAAAAAAATTCAAAAAAATTCAAAATATCAAAAGAAAAATTATATTGGTACTCCTTAAAAAGAAGATTAATTAGTACTTCTCAGAAAAAAAAAAAAAAGAGTTAGTTCAGAAAAAAAATACATCAATACCAAATAAGAGTTGAGGCATGGCATGGAATATAATTCTTTTTCTTTCAAACAAATTGTAAAATAATCATCTTTCCTATTTTGTAGAATAAGAAAATTGAAAATAACAAAAAAAAAAGTAAGATTTAGTCAAGTCCTAACCTAACAACCCCCTTCCAAAAAAAAAAAATGGTCTAACCTAACAACCAATTTAAAAAAAAAACACAGTATATAAAAGAATTTTTTTAAAAAAAATCTCACCCTAACAATAATCACACATAAATTTTAAATATTAAGATTATAAATTCAAATTCCCCCTCATCAAAATTTGTAAAACCAATTTTCTAGACTAAAATAAAATATTTTGCAAACCATATAAATAAATTATTCGGCGTCACACAAATAAGACATTTGCAAACTATATAAACAAATTCTTCAAATATATTGTATTTTTTAGATTTTATTTTAAATATCTTATAATAATCAAAGTAATTACTGGAGTAATACCGGACCTTATGATGGGTTAGTACGCAGACATGAGAATTGCGGGGTGGGAGCAAGCAGCACGGGAGAACTGTATTTTAAAAATAAAATAAATAAATAAATAAAGTAGAAAGTAGAAAGTAAACGCAATGAATTGCACAAGTCAAAAAAGGCAAGCCTTTAATTTCCTTTTATTTATTGACCCCCACTACTTGTCACGGACGACTTCTGCCTCAACCTTCTCGTTATATATTTAGGACTCGTTTAGTTTATTAATTTAAAATTTTAATTTGAGTTAAGATATAATTTTATATAAAATTTATTTTACTGTAACAAAAAAGATGTAATCTGATAGCTTTTATTATAACAAAATTTAAATCAGTGAAATGAACGAGACTTTACTTTTAAAATTATGTTATTTTAACATGACTCTAATTGTATTTAATGTTGAGAAACATGCATTATCAATATAAATAATCTTATCATAAAAAGCTCATTTTTATGTTGAACAGTTTTCATTAATCATTAGCATTCAAAATTATAGACTTTTGAGTAATTTGTGGCCCCGTTAATTTCACTAATTCGAGTTTTGTTACGGTAAAAAATTTTTAAAAACAGTCACATCTAAGTTTTTTGTTACAGTAAAAATTCCTCACATAAAGTCACATCTCAACTCGAATTAAAAATTTAAATCAACGAACTAAACGGGTGTATTTCTTTTCATGGTTCTTTACTTTTTGGTTGGAAATTAGTGCTTGTAGCAATTGTATTGGTTATTAAAATTTGGTTTGACTATTAGTGCATTTATAAAATGTTGGGCCTGTTTGTTTCCGTTTCCATTTTTCACAATTTTTTAGAACGAAAAATAAAAATGCGTTTGGCGTAAAATTTTCCAAAACTTAAAAACAAAAACGATCTTATCCTTATCTAAAAATCTGAAAACGATTTATTTCCCTTTTCGTTTTCTCTCTTCAGCTCTGTGACCATTTGCCATCTGCGTAAAAATTAAACTACCAAACACAATTTCAGTTTTTTTAAACTGAAAATAATCTCAAAATAAAATTACCAAACGCATTTTTAAAAATGATTCAAAAATAAAAATAAAAACGTTTTCGTTTTTATTTTTATACAAAAAATAAAAATATTTTGAAACTAATTCCAAACGCACCCGTTATGTTTAGTATTTGTATTGTGCCGTAGCTTGAAAAACAATGCGGTACACAAATTAATATTGATAAATACTTTAGTCATTTTGTTGTCAAACAACTCGAGTCAATTATTCTTTCCCTCTAAAATATTCTCGTTTGACTGAAAAAATATTATTATTTACTATAATAAAAGTTTGGTAATAGTATATCAGTTAATGAATATTCTTAAACGGTCGTATTCTTATCACGTTTATATCTTATTTAATTGTGTTACATGATATGGTGTATATTTTTTAATAGGAGTTTTTTTTTTTTTTTTTTTTTGTCACGGAAGTTGGGTAAAGTTTATATATATTGAATTTAATATAAGACCTTCTGAAAAAGTAATTAAATGTTTTAAAATAAACAAACTATTGACTTTTTTAAAGGCAAACAGACGATCGATCATTGAAGTTCTTTTATAGGGAGGATCAACTAAAAAAAAAGAAGTGAATTTGTAAAATTTGCGACTCAAAAAGACCCTATGCCCCTGTAGGCCAATAGGATTTTATTTTATAGATCAACGAATCTAATTATTTACTTTCCATGAAAATGATATCTAGAATAAACGATATTAATAAAATTAGTACGATATGTATTGTTTTTAATAAAATTACTACGATATGTCAATTACCCATTCATGACATCTAGGATAAGCGATATATTTGTTTTTTGCTAATCAAGCGATATATTTGTTTTTATTAAAATTACGAAGATATACCAATTACCCATCCTAAAACCACAATTTTTTTTTATTAGTGACACTGGTAGAGTGTTGGTTTTCATCTTTGTTTATTGAAGCAATTGTCGTTTTTTAATATTATAGCCGCTTCGTTTGATGTTTTTGTTGTCGTTCTCGCCTTTAATGTCGTTTGTCAAGTTTTGTTAATTATTGTTTACGCCTTTTTTTTTTCATTTTCGTTTTGTTTTTATCATAAAAAATACCACGTTTTACCCTTTTATCACCTCGTATCACGACTTGGGATTACAAAATTGAGAAATCTGGGTGAACCCTCTCACTAGAGAGGAATAAAGATTTATGTCTTTTTAAATCACTATTATATAATATATATTTTTTATGGAACTATTATATAATATTTTTGCTATTACCTTTTTTTTTATTATTAACTTAACAGGGGGAAAATTTTAAAAATGACGCAAAACTGAAAAATTAATTGAATGAGACAAATTTCCTACTTTTCTCGACAAAAATAACAGCAAGAAGAAAACATGTAGGTAGAGATGCAGGGTTAGGTTTTTTTTTTTTTTTTTTTTTTTTTAGAAGTGCAAGCTAGGTTAGGTTGATCCCAAGAAAATGTACATTTGCCAACCCAACAAATTTCAGTAATCTATATGGAGTTAGACACAAGTCACAACATATAAACTTCGATAAACAACATGGCGTTTTCTCTAAGAGTGAGTTTGGTTAGGGGGAATAGAAAAGAATGGAAATGAATCAAGGTTTATTCTCATATTTAGTTGGTTTTAGGAAAATGAATGGTCATTCAAAATGGAATGACTTTTTCATCAAATGGGTGAATCATCATTCATTCCTCATATGAGAGGAATGTCCATTCTAAACTCTTTTAATTTTCTTTTCCATCATTATCCTTGAATATTATAATTATTATATTAATATTTATAATATAATTAATATTATATTATAATAATTTATATAATATAATATAATTATATACGTATATTATATCATATTTAATATTATAATAATATCTTATATTACGTATTATACATTGTAATTATATTTATTAATATAATATACAATATAATTGTGATATTGTAATTAATAATAATTATATTTATCATTATAAGATAATATAATATAATATACAATTGTGATGTTGTAATTAATAATACTTATTATAATTATATTTATCATTATAATATACTATAATATAATATAGTTGTTATATTTTATAATATTATAATTAAGTATTTATATAATTACAATATAAATTTATATTATAATAGATAATATACTATAATTAGAAATGATAATATACTATATTATATATTATAATTATAATATGTTATATATATTAATTATAATATGCTATATTATATTAATTATAATATGTTATATTATATTATTACATTTTATAATTATACTATATTTCTAATAATATAATATAGTATAGTTGTAACATTATAATATAAAATAATCACAATATCATTATTTTATTATATTATATATCATTTTATATTATATATTAGATTGTATTATAATAATAAATAATTATATAACTATAAATATAATTATATATATTATATCTTTATAATTTTATATATATAATATTAGTTATTAAATGATTATACTAATATATATTATATTAGTTATATTAACATGAGAGATAATTTTGTCAACATGAAAATATTCATATCCCATTCTATTGCATTTGTAAAAGTAGAACTAAATAAATGAATTATCTTTTCTTTCCATTATATTTCATTATCATTATCATTTCTATTTCTATTATCATTCCCCCACTTCAACCAAACACACCTTAAGTGTTGCTTTTCTTTGAATCAAAGTTGACACGTCGTGTTGCAAGGGTGAAAATGGTACTTTTTTTATTTGCATTAGGGTCAAAATAGACCTAAAGTGTGTGGAATTACCATTAACTCTATGGTTTTTATTTGAAACTAAAAAGAATAATCCTCCTTTTCATTCAAAAGTAGAAAGAATATCTTTTCTCTATGGTTTTGAAGGCTTTTTTTTTAAGTGGTTTTGAAGGCTTTTTATTTGCTTAAGTTAACAAACTACCAAACAAACGGTTCCCATTATTGCTTCTAGAAGTAAACAAAGTGAAAATCTCTCTTTTAATCATTCAAATAAAATATATAAAAAAAAGGGTTTTTTTTCTTTCCCATAAACATAAACAAAAACAAAAACAAAAACAAAAACAAAAACCAGCAATAATAGGCGAACGTGTATACTAGGTGGACCTCCAAAGGACCAAAACGAGACCGGGAATACAAAAACGTGGTAAACTTTGATTGGACAGTCAAAAGGTATTGTGAAGTTGGAAACAGAAGATAACATTGCAAAGCAGGAGATGCATGATGAGTGACACGTTGCCAGCGCTCTTCGGTGCCAAAGCTACAACATTTCGCCATTTTCCCTTCTCCTCCTCCTGCTCTCTATCTAACCATGATTAGGGTTTCAGATTCTCTCAATTTCTAGAAAGAGAAAGTATTTCAGTGTACGATTCGTACATTTTTGTGCGCGTATGTGGGAGTTGATTGGAGCAACTTTTTCTCATCTTCAGATTCGAATGTTTGCACTTTAACGAGCCACGACCAGATCGCATCACTCGGTATATTCGATCTTATCCGACAGTTGTTTGGATTTGGAGCTCCGAATCGAAGATTCTGAGCGACAAATTTGTAGTAATGATCCTGTTTAGCCTTAATTTAGTCAAAAAAATGATCTAATTCCATTTTGTGATCCATTTTGTGTGTATATAGAACTTATTTGATTGATTCTTGTTTTTTCCACCTGATTTGTTTGGGAGAAAGTTAAGGAAATTGCGTTGAAAGCGAAAAAGGAAGTGTGGATTTTTATGTGTGTTTTTTTTGGGCTTTCAGATAAACTCAGGATCAATGTATGATTAGTGGAAATAATATTTTTTTTTTTTTGGAGAGATGAGTACGTCCTTTGTGAATCGTCGGATTCCGTCTCGTTTCACTCCTCATTTATTTTTGTTTAATATATTATTTGAAAAGTATATAATGATATCTTGATAGCGACTAGCAAGTCTTTTTTCTCATTTCTGAAATTGCGAGTGATAAAGTTCCAAACTTCCAATCTTGTGTTTAATGGCCTATTTGATTGTGAAGGTGATGAATTTTCATTATTATGTGCACGGAGAGGGTAAAAATTGGATAGTGAAACTTAAAGCTTTGTTAGTTCCTCATGATTATCACTTTAGGACACTTTAAATTTTTAAGTAGTTTAGTAATGGTAATATTTACGTGGTTGTTGGCCAGTTAATTACCAAATATCTGGCTTTGAAGGCCGGGTTGGACCACTTAGATGGTATGCAAAAGTTGCTTAAGGAATGTGATTGTTCAAGCTGGACAAATCAGAGCATTTACGCGAAAGGCGGTGCAATTGAGCAATACTGGGAAGAACTTTAATGCAGGTCTCAGCTTAACGAATTGGTGGAATCGTGAATTTAAAATGAGTTTGAGGATGATGGTTGATACAGGCGCAACGGAGAAACAGGGGCCTACTGTTGATGCATTCCCAGAGAAAGACGAAGAAGGAAGCGGATATTCCAGTGGAGGATGGAAAAGGTTAAAATGACTTCTTCTCATATTTATTTTGAATATATTGCTTGTTCATATGGAAATGGAGGGTAATATTTTTACACTCATTGTGTGCAGAGTTTAATGCCCTAGACGAATGTCTATGTGTCGATGTCTTGTATAAGCTTTGCCTGAAATGTTACATTGAATTTCTTTTATGAATTCAGGCAATTTTAAGTTTTCACTAGATACTTATATTTTTTATTCGTAAGACTTCATTTACTAAACAAGCTTAAAATAGAATGTTTCTGTATCTAATCCTGGATCCAATTTTTATGCCGTCAAGATCTCAATACCTCAATACGTTGTTAGAATAAAGCTAGAGGGTCTGAAGAGTTTCTATACTTTTTCTTCCTCTCTTCTTTCCGTGGTAATGCGTTCTTTTCTCTAGCCCAAATCTGAGGTTCGATTGTCCCTTGAAATTAATATATTTTTCTTTGGTCTGTTATCCATTTCCACTGCGGTTTCATTTCATTATGGATTACAGTTGTCTTCTTTCCTCGTTTTGTTGACAGTGAAGATGGAAAATTGAGCTGGGGGTACTCAAGTTTCAGAGGGAAGAGAATGACTATGGAGGATTTCTATGATATTAAAACGGCCAAGATTGATGGCCAAACGGTCTGCTTATTTGGAATATTTGATGGTTTGTTTTTATATTATGAAATTCATTTGTCGCACATTTATGAGGCTCTAGTTCAATATTTCAGCCTTTCAGGATCCATTCTTAGGATATAGGCTAGTGATTTTTCCTTCACCCTGAAGCTGATTTACTTTTGTATGAGTAGAATAATTGATGATCTTTTCTCTCAGGACATGGTGGATCCCATGCTGCTGAATATTTAAAAGAGCATCTCTTTTTGAATCTCATGAATCATCCACAATTTTTGACAGATACCAAATTGGCTATTAGTATGTTTCATTTCCTTGATTACTTCTTTTTGTGCACCAAATACTGTGAAATAGCAGTGTGACGTGATCGTAGCATAGCCTTTTTTCTGATGCAGGATCCCATACGATTGAAATGTTAAATCAAATATCTGTTTGTTTTGGACAAGCTGAACCACATAGAACGCTTTTAAGTCTATCTATACTGCTATTAAGGTGTGGGATCCTGCATGAGGTCCTGTTTACCCTGCGACATAGGCTTCTGTTATTATCTTCTAACTTAGTTAAACTTGCAGGTGAATCGTACAAGCAGACTGATTCTGATTTTTTGGAGGCCGAAAAAGATACTTATCGTGATGATGGTTCTACTGCTTCGACTGCAGTCTTAGTTGGTAATCATCTATATGTTGCTAATGTTGGAGATTCTCGTACGATAATATCAAAGGATGGGACAGGTATAAACAAAATATTATTGAACCGTGTTGAATTACTGTACACTGAATACATATGAATAAGCATGTAGATAAGAGATTCAACATCCTAATATTGTGAATTTAAAATTAGAGATATGGGACTATCGGATGGATTTCTCTAAGCAGTTGCTTTTCTCTTTGGGCAGCAATACCTCTCTCCGAAGATCATAAACCAAATCGAAGTGATGAGAGGAAGAGAATTGAAAGCGCAGGTGGTGTGATAATGTGGGCAGGTACATCCCATGTTTAACAGAAGCTAATAAAACTATATGTCTCTATGTGCATTACTAAGTTGAAAGATAATCATTGCTCATAGCATTTTCTCTCATTTGTAACTAAATTAATGCTCTAGGTAATAAAATCAAGCACAGAGAATGGTTTAATTAAAGTTAGGCTGTTCTATAGTGTCCTACCAATCTCAAACTTGATCTCTTCTCTATTATTTGTTGGAAAGCTTGATCGTTCTTTTAAACTATTTAACTATTCATGGCTTCTGGAGAGGTGGCGGTTGACAGAGAATCTTTTCAAATGGTTTTGATCCTTCTGTTATCATTTGTTTCCCTTCTGATTAATTTGTGGAAACATGACCTTCATTGCATTATAGTTATGCCTAATGATTTTCTCACGGTTGCACAATAAAAATGTCTGGCCATTGGTCAATTGTAGCGAATTAGGATGAAGCAATTTTGATAAATCTCCACTGGTATGATTAGGGTTTTGGGGTTATACTTTCAGGTACTTGGAGGGTAGGAGGTGTGCTAGCCATGTCTCGGGCTTTTGGCAACCGCATGCTTAAGCAATTTGTTGTCGCAGAACCAGAGATCCAGGTTATTGCTGAAATTTCTTGTTGGAATGAGTAATTTATCCTTTAATCTATACGACAAGTACTGCTGAATTTATTGTCATGGATTGCAACCAAGCTAATTAATGCTTCTGGTCTTCTCAGGATCTAGAGATAGATGAAGAATTTGAATTGCTTGTGCTTGCCAGTGATGGGCTATGGGATGTGGTACCCAATGAGGTAAGGCTGCTCCTTCTCTCCCTCTTCTCTTCTTCCTTTTCAGCCACATGCATACATTGACATGCGTCGCTGGCGCATACAGTAGTTATTACTGGCAATCTATTTCCCTACTACCATAACCCAGGGAAAAACTGTTATTACAAATCATATCCGATCCTCCTAAAGAAAACATGCTCTAAGAGGTCCACCTGGTAGTTTAGGCGCTGGGTTGCCCCTTTCCCTTTTCTTTTTACTTACCTGACATAGCAAGAATAGATCACCGAAACCATAAATAGCTTGGACTGTATAGTCAGTGTCATTAGGAAAAATGAAAATTGAACCTATTTAAGAAACATCATCTTAGAGATGGAGGACAGTCAACAAGTTGACTTGTGGATTTTTTTTTTTTTTTTTTGATACCCAGAGATCCCCCGAGCCCACTTGTGGATGTATTATTCTACAGTCCCCTCACAATCAGGGCTTCAAGAAAGAAAAATGCAGAAAAAATGGTCTAGGTTTGGTTTTACTACACAACACGCATTTGGATGTCAAGTGAACACATCGTAGCAGATAATACTCAGGAAAATCGAGAGAACTAATCGAATTGCAACCCAAAACCGCTCGTCAATGAGATTGCAATGAAATTTCGTAACTTTCATTTTGGGCGTGTTAATTGAATATCTGTTCATGTTTGGTGTCAGGATGCTGTTTCACTTGCTCGCGAAGAAGAAGAACCCGAGGTGTCAGCCCGAAAGTTAACGGAAGTCGCTTTCACTCGTGGCAGCGCAGACAATATAACATGCATTGTGGTAAGGTTCCACCGCGACAAAGCAGTTGCATCCAGTCCCCAAGACGAGTGAAAAAATAAAAAAGAAAAAGGAACAGGAAAAAAAAAAAATGGCATCTGTAGATTTTAGAAACACAGAGTGAATAATCGAACTAGTCCACACATGCAAAATGGCTGATTTGCCTCTTTTGGAAAAGCTGGCTATTGTTCATTCTTTTGTTTGTCTCTAAAATGACTCATCTGTTTCTTTCCGGGACACATCCCATGTGTATTCTTGATCTGTTGACCATGTTGTAGGTGTCATTTGGGGTCTTTTTGTCTTAATAATCTTTTTAAGCTAATAAATAAAAAGCACGAGGCTTTATCATTTTTGTTTGAAGGTTACTAGTTAGACTGCTCATGAAAATGTGATAGTGTTGGTTTAATACTTTTTTTTTTTGGGACCTAAAAGCGAAATTAAATAAATAGCAACAGACTGAATAAACTAGTATGGACTATGAAATTAAAGATCACTGATATAGGTAAAATTCTAAATTTATAATCCACCGAAAAAAAGTCTAAATTTACAGTTATTAATCGTTTGCTTAAAAAAGGGACCAAGCTTGATGATTGGAGAACCCGTGTATATCTACATCTACATAATATAAAGGAGTGGATATTTGGTTTCTCTCTTCACTTTCGTTAGCAAGAATTACATTTCAGTGGAGGATCTTCTGCTCCTTGAGAGTCGCAACCTGAGAAAAAAAAAAAAAAAAAAAAACTCATAATTATTCGTAGATCAAAAATTTAAGAATAGAGGATTTCATGAAATAAATAAATAAAACATGTCTATTGATAATAGCTGAAGAGGATAATGTGTTTCAAATGTAGCAAGTCCATAATGCAGCCAAAAAAAAAAAAATGTAGCAAGTCTAGGAAAAGTTTTTTGGTTGACTTAAAAGAGGGGTTACACAGTTCAGTGCCAATTCCAACAAATCTATAATTCTTACAATGAAACAGAGAGAGCTAGTAAAGAGGGAAAAGTATGTTTTACCTGGGTCAGATTTTGAAAATCTAAGCACATCTGAATTAGGGGTGAAGCCTGCATCTGCAAGATCTGTTGAAGAATACTTTTTTTTAAATATATATATATATATATATATGTGTGTGTGTGTATATATAAAGCAATTGGCTATTCTAAAAAAGTAATATAAAATAAAATAAGAGTGGGGGTATAAAAAATTGTTTAAAAAGGGATTTACCTGGTTCTTGTATTGAAAATCCAAGCTCTTCTGAATTAGGGAATGAACAAGTGAAATCTGCATCTGCAATATCTGTTCAAAATAAATTTAAAAAAAAAAAAAA